>NC_061510.1:347079380-347379380 GCF_022539505.1 Lolium rigidum
ACTCTTCCTATTACAACCTAGCTTTCCAATATATTCTGGACCCCGAATCTTCTTATTCTCTCGGGTACGGGGCCTTCGCAAACTCCGGGTACTATCTTTCGGCGGTACTATCTTCGGCAGGCCCATTTGGGATGCCTATGTCAATGATGATGATGATGATGATGGAGATGATGTCCAGCTCGATGACGATGGCGATGGCGTCGATTTCCCCCTCCGGGAGGGAATTTCCCCGGCGGATTCCTTCCCGCCGGAGAGCTCTTTTCTCTCTGGTGTTCTCCGCCCCGCAGAGGCGGCTGTAACTCTTCGTGAGGTACCCTCTGTGGCTTAGGTTTTCGGGACGAAGGAGTACACGAAGAAAAGGAGGCGAAAGGGGCTGTGGGGCCC
This sequence comes from Lolium rigidum, assembly GCF_022539505.1. Taxonomy (NCBI): domain Eukaryota; kingdom Viridiplantae; phylum Streptophyta; class Magnoliopsida; order Poales; family Poaceae; genus Lolium; species Lolium rigidum. The sequence goes on from NC_061510.1 coordinate 347,079,765, forward strand.
CCAGACACCAAGGTGGCGCGGCCAGGCCATGGGCCGCGCCGCCCTATGGTCTGGGCCCACCTTGGGTCCCCTCTTCTCCCCCTTCTGGCTTCCTTCGTCATCTGGAAAAATAGGAATTTACGTGTAATTTCCTTCCACAGTTGATCTTCCGAAATATTGCGTTCTGACGGTGCTTTTTCCAGCAGAATCCTGGTTCCGGTGCTTGATCCTCCAACAATGATGAAACATGCAAAATAGATGAAATAACATAAGTATTGTGTCCAAATACCAAATATATCAATGAATAACAGCAAATTATGATACAAAATAGTGATGCAAATTGGACGTATCAGTTATCTCCCAAGAAGTGCTTTTCTTTAACGCCTTTCAGCTAGGCGCAGAAAGTGCAAATCAAGTAACATCAAGAGAAGAAGCATCAACATCATAACTTACTAATATCATTTCTACTAGCATGCAAATAAGATTCCATAGGTTTTTTAATTTTCGCAGCAAACAATACATGTCTTAACTCAGGAAATAGAATAAGAAGCTCATTGTTATTTTCCATTATGCCTTACTAGTGTAAAACAAGAAACAAAAAGATTCAATTGCAGGATCTAAAGGAGATAGCTTCGAGCACTCACACACCGGCAACAGTGCTAGGAAATAGCTTAGTAGTTGGAGGATGTGAATACCTTTTACCTTACCTCCTCGGCAACGGCGCCAGAAAATAGCTTAGTTGTCGGGGACCGGAGTGTGAGTGCCGTTTACCTTACCTCCCCGGCAACGGCACCAGAAAATAGCTTGATGTCTATGTGTGCTTCTATTCTTGTAGACATTGTTGGGCCTCCAAGAGCAGAGGTTTGTAGAACAGCAGCAAGTTTCCCTTAAGTGAATCACCCAAGGTTTATCGAACTCACGGAGGTAGAGGTCAAAGATAGTCCTCTCAAGCAACCCTGCAATCATGATACAAGAAGTCTCTTGTGTCCCCAACACACCTAATACACTTGTCAGATGTATAGGTGCACTAGTTCGGCGAAGAGATAGTGAAATACAAGTAGTATGGATGTATATGAGTGGTAATAGTAATCTGAATAAAATATGGCAGCGAGTAAACATGCAACAGAACAGTAAATAAACAGAGATTCGATGTTTGGAAACAAGGCCTAGGGATCATACTTTCACTAGTGGACACTCTCAACATTGATCACATAATAAATAAATAACTTCTCCTCATTTGTGCTACATACACTCTTTTGTTGGATGACAAACACCATTCATTGTGTAGGGCTACAAGAGCTCCCTCAAGCCGAAGTTAACAAGCGCCACAACATTCAACATTCATATTTAAGTAACCTTAGAGCATAATAGATCTTTGCAATTTAAACCGAGTACTAACATAGCATACACACTGTCACCATTACACTATGAAAGGGGGAATAGATCACATCAATACTATCATAGTGATAATTAACTCCATAACCTACAAGAGATTATGATCATAACCTATGCCAAGTACTTCACGATGCACACACTGTCACCTTTACACCATGAAGGAGGAATAGACTACTTTAATAACATCACATGAGTAGCACATAGACTAATAGTGATACAAAGCTCATCATATGGATCTCAATCATGCAAAGCAATTCATGAGATCATTGTATTGGAGTACAGAGAGAGAGAGATTAACCACATAGCTACCGGTACAGCCCTTAGCCTCGAGGGAGAACTACTCCCTCCTCATCATAGGAGACAGCAGCGTTGATGGAGATGGCGGTGGTGTCGATGGAGATGCCTTCCGGGGCACTTCCCCGTCCCGGCGGCGTGCCGGAACGAGACCTCGTCCCCGAATCTTGGCTTCGCGATGGTGGCGGCTCTGGAACTTTTCTCGTATCGTGGTTTTTCCGTCTAGGGTTTTCGCGACGGAGTCCTTAAGTAGGCGGAAGGGCAGCCTCGGAGGGGCCCTGGTGGGGCCACACCCTAGGGGGGCGCGCCCAGGGCCTTGGCCGCGTCGCCCTGGCGTGTGGGGTGATACGTCTCAAACGTATCTATAATTTCTTATGTTCCATGCTACTTTTATGACAATACTTGAATGTTTTATACATAGTTTACAGCATTATTATACATTTTCCGGCACTAACCTATTAACAAGATGCCGAAGTGCCAGTTGTTGTTTTCTGCTGTTTTTTGTTTCAGAAATCCTAGTAAGGAAATATTCTCGAAATTGGACGAAATCAACGCCGAGGGTCCTATTTTTTCATGAAGCTTCCAGAAGACCGGAGGGATAACGAAGTGGGGCCACGAGGTGGCCAGACCACAGGGCGGCGTGGCCTAGGCCCTGGCCGCGCGGCCCTGTGGTCTGGGCCCCTCGCGTCGCCCCTGACCTACCCTTCCGCCTACAGATAGCCTTCGTCGCGCCACGATACGGAAAACATTACTGAGACGCCGCCGCCACCAATCCCATCTCGGGGGATTCAGGAGATCGCCTCCGGCACCCTGCCGGAGAGGGGAATCATCACCGGAGGGGCTCTACATCATCATGCCCGCCTCCGGATTGATGCGTGAGTAGTTCATCCTTGGACTATGGGTCCATAGCAGTAGCTAGATGGTTGTCTTCTCCGCATGTGCTATCATTGTTTAGATCTTGTGAGCTGCCTAACATGATCAAGATCATCTATTTGTATTGCTACATGTTGTGTTTGGTGGGATCCGATGAATCTAGAATATTATGTCAAGTTGATTATCAATCTATCATATATGTGTTGTTTATGTTCTTGCATGCTCTCCGTTGCTAGTAGAGGCTCTGGCCAAGTTGATACTTGTAACTCCAAGAGGGAGTAATTATGCTCGATAGTGGGTTCATGCCTCCATTTAATCTGGGACAGTGACAGAAAGTTCTAAGGTTGTGGATGTGTTGTTGCTACTAGGGATAAAACATCGATGCTTTGTCTAAAGGATATTTGTGTTGATTACATTACGCACCATACTTAATGCAATTATCTGTTGTTTACAACTTAATACTGGAGGGGGTTCGGATGATAACCTGAAGGTGGATTATTTAGGCATAGATGCATGCTGGATAGCGGTCTATGAACTTTGTCGTAATGCCCTGATTAAATCTCATAGTAATCATCATTGGTATGTATTGAATCTTTATTTGTCAAATGCCCACCTATAATTTGTTCACCCAGAATGTTAGTTATCTTATTGGAGAGACACCACTAGTGAACTGTGGACCCCGGTCCATTCTTTTACATCTGAATACATTCTACTGCAATTATTGTTCTTTACTGTTCTTTACAAACAAACACCATCTTCCACTCGATACGTTTAATCCTTTGTTTTCCGCAAGTTGGTGAGATTGACAACCTCACTGTTACGTTGGGGCAAAGTATCTTGATTGTGTTGTGCAGGTTTCACGTTGGCGCCGGTTTCACTGGTGTTGCGCCGCACTACATTCCTCCACCAACAACCTTCACGTGCTTCTTGGCTCCTACTGGTTCGATAACCTTGGTTTCTTTCTGAGGGAAAACTTGCCGCTGTGCGCATCATACCTTCCTCTTGGGGTTCCCAACGGACGTGTACATCTACGCGCATCAAGCAACTTTTTCTGGCGCTGTTGCCGGGGAGATCAAGACACGCTGCAAGGGGAGTCTCCACTTCCAATCTCTTTACTTTGTTTTTGTCTTGCTTTACTTTATTTACTGTCTTGTTTGCTTCATATTAAAAACACAAAAAATTAGCTACTCTACTTTCTGTCTTATTTACTAGTTCTATATTAAAACACACAAAAAATAGTTACTTGTCTTTACTTTATTTGTTTAGTTTACTTTTATTACTGCTATAATGGGTACTCCTGAAAATACTAAGTTGTGTGATTTCACTAGCACAAATAATAATGATTTTATATGTACTCCTATTGCTCCACCTGCTACTACAGCAGAATTCTATGAAATTAAACCTGCTTTACTAAATCTTGTTATGAGAGAGCAATTTTCTGGTGTTAGTACTGATGATGGTGCTGCCCATCTTAATAATTTTGTTGAACTTTGTGAAATGCAAAAGTATAAGGATATAGATGGTGATATTATAAAACTGAAATTGTTTCCTTTCTCATTAAGAGGAAGAGCTAAAGATTGGTTGTTTTCTTTGCCTAAGAATAGTATTGATTCATGGACTAAATGTAAAGATGCTTTTATTAGTAAATATTATCCTCCTGCTAAGATTATATCTTTGAGAAGTAGCATTATGAATTTTAAACAATTTGATAATGAACATGTTGCTCAAGCATGGGAGAGAATGAAATCTTTGGTAAAGAATTGCCCAACCCATGGACTGACTACTTGGATGATCATCCAAACCTTTTATGCAGGATTGAATTTTTCCTCGAGGAACCTATTGGATTCAGCTGCTGGAGGTACTTTTATGTCCATCACCCTGGGCGCCGCAACTAAATTACTTGATGATATGATGATCAATTACTCTGAATGACACACCGAAAGAACTCCTCAAGGTAAGAAGGTAAATTCTGTTGAAGAAACCTCTTCTTTGGGTGATAAGATTGATGCTATTATGTCTATGCTTTCAAATGGTAGATCTCATATTGATCCTAATAATGTTCCTTTAGCTTCATTGGTTGCTCAAGAAGAAAATGTTGATGTGAATTTCATTAAAAATAATAATTTCAACAACAATGCTTATAGGAATAATTATGGTAACAACAACTATAGGCCATATCCTTCTAATAATGGTAATGGTTATGGTAATTCTTACAACAATAATAAGAGTGTACCCTCTGGTCTTGAAGTGATGCTTAAAGAATTTATTAGTACACAAACGGCTTTCAATAAAACTGTTGAAGAAAAGCTTGGTAAAATTGATGTTCTTGCTTCTAAGGTTGATAGTCTTGCTCTTGATGTTGATCTTTTAAAATTGAAAGTTATGCCTGAGGAAGTTAAAGATGCTAGGTTTGCTAAAACAAATGCCATCCAAGTTCGAATTAATGATAATATTAGAATGTTGGCTGAATTGCATGCTAGGTGGGATAGAAAAGAAAAAGAAAAACTTGCTAAAGAAAATAATGTAGCTAAAGTATGGACTATTACCACCACTAGTAATGTTGATTCTTCACATGTTGCTACACCTCCTACTATCAATGGTAAAATAATTGGTGTTGGCAATGTTTCTACTCCTAATGCAAAGCGCGCAAAATTGCTCGAAACTGCTGAAACTGCTTGTGATAAAACTGCTGAAATTTTTCAAAATATTGGTGACAATGATTCCATTGCTGTAGAACATAATGGTTTAGATTTTGATGATTGTCATATTACTGAAGTTATAAAGTTCTTACAAAAACTTGCTAGAAGTCCCAATGCTAGTGCTATAAATTTAGCCTTTCCAAAACATATTACAAATGCTCTCATTAAAGCTAGGGAAGAGAAATTAAAACTTGAAGCTTCTATTCCTAGAAAGTTAGAAGATGGTTGGGAGCCCATCATTAAGATGAAATTCAATGATTTTGAATGTAATGCTTTATGTGATCTTGGTGCAAGTATTTCTGTTATGCCTAAGAAAATTTATGATATGCTTGACTTGCCACCATTGAAGAATTGTTATTTGGATGTTAATCTTGCTGATAATGTTAAAAAGAAACCTTTGGGGAGGATTGATAATGTTCGCATAAAGGTTAACAATAACCTTGTCCCCGTTGATTTTGTTGTCTTGGATATCGAATGCAATGCATCTTGTCCTATTGTGTTGGGAAGACCTTTTCTTCGAACCGTTGGTGCTGTTATTGATATGAGGGAAGGTAATATTAAATATCAATTTCCTCTCAAGAAAGGTATGGAACACTTCATTAGAAAGAGAATGAAGTTGCCTTTTGATTCTATTATTAGAACAAGTTATGATGTTGATGCTTCTTCTCTTGATGTTACTTGATTTGCACTTTCTGCGCCTAGCTGAAAGGCGTTAAAGAAAAGCACTTCTTGGGAGATAACCCATGTTTCATTTTATTTACTGTATTGTTGAGTCTTGGAAGTTGTTTACTACTGTAGCAACCTCTCCTTATCATGTTTTTGTGCCAAGTAAAGTTTCTATGCTAAAGTTGATGCTATATTTGGATTGCTGCGCAGAAACAGCATTGCTGTCTGTCACGAATTCTCGCAGAGCTCTCTGTAAAAAAATTGGAAAAATCTGAAAATTTACGAGCGTGATCCTCAGATATGTATGCAACTTTCATTAGTTTTGAGTTTTCCATTTGAGCAAGTTAAGTGCCCCTGCCAGATTCGTCTTTACGAACTGTTCTGTTTTTGACAGATTCTGCCTTTTATTTCGCATTGCCGCTTTTGCTATGTTGAATGAGTTTCTTTGTTCCATTAACTTTCAGAAGCTTTGTGCAATGTCCAGAAGTGTTAAGAATGATTGTGTCATCTCTGAATGTGTGAATTTTTGATTATGCACTAACCCTCTAATGAGTTTGCTTGAAGTTTGGTGTGGAGGAAGTTTTCAAGGGTCAAGAGAAGAGGATGATATACTATGATCAAGAAGAGTGAAAGGTCTAAGCTTGGGGATGCCCCGGTGGTTCATCCCTGCATATTTTAAGAAGACTCAAGCATCTAAGCTCGGGGATGCCCAAGGCATCCCCTTCTTTATCGACAACTTTATCAGGTCACTTCTAGTGAAACTATATTTTTATTCCATCACATCTTATGTTCTTTACTTGGAGCGTCGGTTTGCTTTTATTTTCGTTTTGGTTTGAATAAAGTTAGATCCCATCATTCTTATATTGGAGATATTACGCTCCGCTTTTTCATATGGAACACTTGTGTTCTTAATTGTGCTTTAATGTTCATGGCGAAGGCTGAAATTGCTTCGTTAAATTGCTATTTGGTTGGAATCAGAAAATGCTGCATATGGTTTGGATTAACTTGGAAATTGTTTGAGCTCTCATAGATCATATTTAAGCTCTTGCATCATGTAGTTTAATCTATTAATGAAGAACTACCGTAGAGCTTGTTAAATTTGGTTTGCATGATTGGTCTCTCTAAGTCTAGATATTTACTGGTAAAGTGTTTGAACAACAAGGAAGACAATGTAGATTCTTATAATGCTTGCAATATGTTCTTGTGTAAGTTTTGCTGTACCTGTTCATACTTGTGTTTGCTTCAAACAACCTTTATAGCCCAAACCTTGTACTGAGAGGAAATGCTTCTCGTGCATCCAAACACCTTGAGCCAAACCCATGCCATTTGTGTCCACCATATCTACCTACTATGTGGTATTTTTCTGCCATTCCAAAGTAAATTACTTGAGTGCTACCTTTAAAATTTCATTCCTTTATCTTTGCAATATATAGCTCATGGGACAAATAGCTTAAAAACTATTGTGGTGATGAATATGTAGTTATGTGTCTTAATTCTTATAATTTGCTTGTTGAGCGGTAACCATATTTCTGGGGACGCCATCAACTTTACCTTTGTTGGATATCATGTGAGATGCTATGCATGTTCGTCTTGTCTGAAGTAAGTGCGATTTCATGATCAAATGGTTTGAGTATGCATAAGTTAGAGAAGAACATTGGGCCGCTAACTAAAGCCATGTATCATGGTGGAAGTTTCAGTTTGGACATACAACCTCAATCTCTTATTAGAATATTATTTGTTGTTGAATGCTTAAGCATTAAAAGAGGAGTCCATTATCTGTTGTCTATGTTGTCCCGGTATAGATGTCTAAGTTGAGAATAATCAGAAGCGAGAAATCCAATGCGTGCTTTCTCCTTAGACCTTTGTACAGGCGGCATAGAGGTACCCCTTTGTGACACTTGGTTGAAACATATGTTATGCAATGATAATCCGTGTTTTCCGAGCTGATTAGGACAAGGTGCGAGCACTATTAGTACTCTATGCATGAGACATGCAACTTGTAGGAAGTATTATGCATAGCACATATGAATTATTACTACCGTTGACAAAATTGTTTCTATGTTTTCAAAACAAAAGCTATAGCACAAAAATAGTAATCCATGCTTCCCTCTGCGAAGGGCCATTCTTTTTTTGCTATATGATTCATTTGTCAGTCATTATCTTTGTTAGCAATCTTTTGTTCAGATCACTCCATTCATCTCATATGCTTTACAATAATGTTGATCAAGATTATGTTGGTAGCATGTCACTTCAGAAATTATTTGTGTTATCGTTTACCTACTCGAGGGCGAGTAGGAACTAAGCTTGGGGATGCTTGATACGTCTCAAACGTATCTATAATTTCTTATGTTCCATGCTACTTTTATGACAATACTTGAATGTTTTATACATACTTTACAGCATTATTATACATTTTCCGGCACTAACCTATTAACAAGATGCCGAAGTGCCAGTTGCTGTTTTCTGCTGTTTTTGGTTTCAGAAATCCTAGTAAGGAAATATTCTCGGAATTGGACGAAATCAACGCCTAGGGTCCTATTTTTCCACGAAGCTTCCAGAATACCAGAGGGATAACGAAGTGGGGCCACGAGGTGGCCAGACCATAGGGCGGCGCGGCCCTGGCCCTGGCCGCGCGACCCAGTGGTCTGAGCCCCTCGCGTCGCCCCCTGACCTACCCTTCCGCCTACAAATAGCCTTCGTCGCGAAACACCCTGTACCGAGAGCCACGATACGGAAAACATTACTGAGATGCCGCCGCCGCCAATCCCATCTCGGGGGATTCAGGAGATCGCCTCCGGCACCCTGCCGTAGAGGGGAATCATCACCGGAGGGGCTCTACATCATCATGCCCGCCTCCGGATTGATGTGTGAGTAGTTCATCCTTGGACTATGGGTCCATAGCAGTAGCTAGTTGGTTGTCTTCTCCGCATGTGCTATCATTGTTTAGATCTTGTGAGCTGCCTAACATGATCAAGATCATCTATTTGTAATGCTACATGTTGTGTTTGGCGGGATCCGATGAATATAGAATATTATGTCAAGTTGATTATCAATCTATCATATATGTGTTGTTTATGTTCTTGCATGCTCTCCGTTGCTACTAGAGGCTCTGGCCAAGTTGATACTTGTAACTCCAAGAGGGAGTATTTATGCTCGATAGTGGGTTCATGCCTCCATTGAATGCGGGATCGTGACGATGAGGTTCTAAGGTTGTGGATGTGCTTGTTGCTACTAGGGATAAAACATCAATGCTTTGTCTAAGGATATTTGTGTTGATTACATTACGCACCATACTTAATGCAATTATCTCGCTGTTTAGAACTTAATACCGGAGGGGTTCGGATGATAACTCGAAGGTGGATTATTTAGGCATAGATGCATGTCTGGATAGCGGTCTATGTACTTTGTCGTAATGCCCCGATTAAATCACATAGTAATCATCATTGATATGTATTGAATCTTTATTTGTCAATTGCCCACCTGTAATTTGTTCACCCGAGCATGTTAGTTATCTTATTGGAGAGACACCACTAGTGAACTGTGGACCCCGGTCCATTCTTTTACATCTGAATACATTCTACATCGTTCTTACTTGTTCTTTGCAAACAAACACCATTTTCCACTCGATACGTTTAATCCTTTGTTTTCAGCAAGCCGGTGAGATTGACAACCTCATCTGTTACGTTGGGGCAAAGTACTTTGATTGTGTTGTGCAGGTTCCACGTTGGCGCCGGTTTCACTGGTGTTGCGCCGCACTACACTCCTCCACCAACAAACTTCACGTGCTTCTTGGCTCCTACTGGTTCGATAACCTTGGTTTCATACTGAGGGAAACTTGCTTCTATACGCATCATACCTTCCACTTGGGGTTCCCAACGGACGTGTGCATCTACGCGTATCAGGTATTTATGCTCGATAGTGGGTTCATGCCTCCATTGAATCTGGGACAGTGACAGAAAGTTCTAAGGTTGTGGATGTGATGTTGCCACTAGGGATAAAACATCGATGCTTTGTCTAAGGATATTTGTGTTGATTACATTACGCACCATACTTAATGCAATTGTCTCGTTGTTTGCAACTTAATACTGGAAGGGGTGCGGATGCTAACTCTGAAGGTGGACTATTTAGGCATAGATGCATGCTGGATGGCGGTCTATGTTCTTTGTCGTAATGCCCTGATTAAATCTCATAGTGATCATCATGATATGTATATGAATCTTTATTTGTCAATTGCCCACCTGTAATTTGTTCACCCATCATGCTATTTATCTTATTGGAGAGACACCACTAGTGAATTGTGGACCCCGGTCCATTCTTTTACATCTGAAATACAATCTACTGCAATTTCTGTTCTATGTTGTTCTTCGCAAACAAACATCATTTTCCACACCATACGTTTAATCCTTTGTTTTCAGCAAGCCGGTGAGATTGACAACCTCACTGTTAAGTTGGGGCAAAGTACTGTGATTGTGTTGTGCAGGTTCCACGTTGGCGCCGGAATCACTGGTGTTGCGCCGCACTACACTCCTCCACCAATAACCTTCACGTGGTCCTTGACTCCTACTGGTTCGATAACCTTGGTTTCTTACTGAGGGAAAACTTGCTGCTGTACGCATCACACCTTCCTCTTGGGGTTCCCAACGGACGTGTGCTTCACTCGTTATCAAGCTCTTTTTCTGGCGCCGTTGCCGGGGAGATCAAGACACGCTGCAAGGGGAGTCTTCCACATCCAATCTCTTTACTTTGTTTTTGTCTTGCTTTACTTTATTTTATTTTTTGTCTTGTTTGCTTTATATCAAAAACACAAAAAAATTAGTTGCTTACTTTATTTTGATTTGTCTTGTTTACTTGCTCTATATAAAAACACAAAAAAATTAGTTACTTGCATTTACTTTATTTACCTTTTGTTTATTTCATCATGCTTCCTCCTAAGTTCACTCTGAAAGATATACCGGTAGGGCAAGGGTCTATTATTGGAAGAGATAATATAGAAATTTTTTTCACTCATGTTAGTATAGTTGAAGATTTTGAAGATAGATCCTTGGTAGAACTTGCTCCTAATTATGAAATTGCTACTGCCTCTTTAGTACACATGTTGGAAGCTAGATTTTTTAATCTTAATCAAATAATGCAACATATGTTTCTTACACTCTCTGATATGAAAATGGGAGAAAAGAGGGATTTTGTTTTAGAGGTCCTTCTTAGAGAATTTGGTGATATAGCTAAAGAAGCTAGAAAAGTTTTTATTAAGCATAAGAGGCTTGGCTTTTATACTGATTTTGCAAAAACACTTGAAAAGAAGGACATGGATAGATTAAAGTACACTAATAACGTCAATGGTGAGGGGGAGATTAAAGTACCAATACCTAGTAAGCTCCTAGGAATGCATGAAGCTTTAGAAAATAACTATGCTTGGTTTGTTCCTGAAAATTTGTTTGATGAGGATAGTAAGCCTAAGAGCAATGAAAGAGGAGTTACTTACATAGACCAGATACAATTTGTTGTTGAGAAAACTCCCAACTCCCCTGGTAATAATGTTGATGCTTCCTCTCTTGAGAATACTTGATTTGCACTTTCTGCGCCTAGCTGAAAGGCGTTAAAGAAAAGCACTTCTTGGGAGATAACCCATGTTTTATTTTACTACTGTATTGTTGAGTCTTGGAAGTTGTTACTACTGTAGCAACCTCTCCTTATCATGTTTTTGTGCCAAGTAAAGTCTCTATAGTAAAGTTGATGCTAGATTTGGATTGCTGCGCAGAAACAGAATTGCTGTCTGTCACGAATTTGCGTAGATCTCTCTGTAAAAAAATCAAAAAAATCTGCCAATTTACATGCGTGGTCCTCAGATATGTACGCAACTTTCATTAGTTTTGAGTTTTTCCATCTGAGGAAGTTAAGTGCCTCAGAAAAAATCGTCTTTATGGATTGTTCTGTTTTTGACAGATTCTGCCTTTTATTTCGCATTGCCTCTTTTGCTACGTTGAATGGATTTCTTTGTTCCATTAACTTTCAGTAGCTTTGTGCAATGTCCAGAAGTGTTAAGAATGATTATGTCACCTCTGAATATGTGAATTTTTGATTATGCACTAACCCTCTAATGAGTTTGCTTTAAGTTTGGTGTGGAGGAAGTTTTCAAGGGTCAAGAGAAGAGGATGATACAATATGATCAAGAAGAGTGAAAAGTCTAAGCTTGGGGATGCCCCCGTGGTTCATCCATGCATATTTTATGAAGACTCAAGCATCTAAGCTTGGGGATGCCCAAGGCATCCCCTTCTTCATCGACAACTTATCAGGTCACTTCTAGTGAAACTATATTTTTATTCCATCACATATTATGTTCTTTACTTGGTGCGTCTTTTTGCTTTTATTTTTGTTTATGATTTGAATAAAGTTGGATCCCACCATCCTTGTATTGGAGATATTACGCTCTGCTTTTTCATATGGAACACTTGTGTTCTTAGTTATGCTTTAATGTTCATGGCGAAGGCTGAAAATTGCTTCGTTGATTGCTATTTGGTTGGAATCAGAAAATGCTTCATATGGTTTGGAATAACTTGATACTTGGCAATTGTTTTGAGCTCTCATAGATCATGTTTAATCTCTTGCATCATGTAGTTTAAATCTATTAGTGGAGAACTACTGTAGAGCTTGTTGAAATTTGGTTTGCATGATTGGTCTCTCTAAGGTCTAGATATTTTCTCGGTAAAGTGTTTGAACAACAAGGAAGACGAGTGTAGAGTCTTATAATGCTTGCAATATGTTCTTGTGTAAGTTTTGTTGTACCTGTTCACACTTGTGTTTGCTTCAAACAACCTTGCTAGCCAAAGCCTTGTACTGAGAGGAAATGCTTCTCGTGCATCCAAACACCTTGAGCCAAAACCCATGCCATTTGTGTCCACCATATCTACCTACTATATATGTGGTATTTTTCTGCCATTCCAAAGTAAATTACTTGAGTGCTACCTTTAAAATTTCATTCCTTTGTCTTTGCAATATATAGCTCATGGGAAAATAGCTTTAAAACTATTGTGGTGATGAATATGTAGCTATGTGTTTAGTTCTTATAAGTTGCTTGTTGAGCGGTAACCATGTTTCTGGGGACGCCATCAACTTTTTACCTTTGTTGAATATCATGTGAGTTGCTATGCATGTTCGCCTTGTCTGAAGTAAGGGTGATTTATCATGATCAAATGGTTTGAGTATGCATATGTTAGAGAAGAACATTGGGCCGCTAACCAAAGCCATGTATCATGGTGGAAGTTTTCAGTTTGGACATTCATCCTCAATCTCTTATGAGAATATTATCTGTTGTTGAATGCTTATGCATTAAAGAGGAGTCCATTATCTGTTTTCTATGTTGTCCCGGTATGGATGTCCTAAGTTGAGATCTATTAAAAACGAGAAATCAAATGCGATTGATCTCCTTGGACCTTTGTACATGCGGCATAGAGGTACCCCTTTGTGACACTTGGTTGAAACATATGTTATGCAATGATAATCCATGTAAATCCAAGCTAATTAGGACAAGGTGCGGGCACTATTGGTATTCTATGCATGAGGCTTGCAACTTGTAGGAAGTATTATGCATAACACATATGAATTATTACTACCATTGACAAAATTGTTTCTATGTTTTCAAAATAAAAGCTCTAGCACAAAAATAGTAATCCATGCTTCCCTCTGCGAAGAGCCATTCTTTTACTTTATGTTGACCAGTTTACCTACTTCTTTCTATCTTAGAAGCAAACACTTGTGTTAACTGTGTGCATTGATTCTTACATATTTACTTATTGCACTTGTTATATTACTTTATGTTGACAATTATCCATGAGATATACATGTTACAAGTTGAAAGCAATTGCTGAAACTTAATCATCCTTTGTGTTGCTTCGAAACCTTCTACTTTGAATCTATTGCTTTATGAGTTAGCTCTTCTGCAAGTCTTTTTGATACTTGTCTTGAAAGTACTATTCATGAAAAGTTTTGCTATATGATTCAGTTGTTTAGTCATTATCTCTTTGTTAGCAATCTATTGCTTTGAATCACTCCATTCATCTCATATGCTTTACAATAATGTTGATCAAGATTATGTTGGTAGCATGTCACTTCAGAAATTATTGTTGTTATTGTTTACCTACTCGAGGGCGAGTAGGAACTAAGCTTGGGGATGCTTGATACGTCTCAAACGTATCTATAATTTCTTATGTTCCATGCTACTTTTATGACAATACTCACATGTTTTATACATACTTTACATCATTATTATGCATTTTCCGGCACTAACCTATTAACAAGATGCTTGAAGCGCCGATTCTTGTTTTCTGCTGTTTTTGGTTTCAGAAATCCTACAAAGGAAATATTCTCGGAATTGGACGAAATCAACGCCCAGGGTCTTATTTTTCCACGGAGCTTCCAGAACACCGAAGAGCATACGAAGTGGGGCCACGAGGGGCCGACACCATAGGGCGGCGCGGCCTGCATGGGGCCCGCGCCGGCCTATGGTGTGGGGCCCCTGTGCCCCCTCCAACGCTGCCCTTCCGCCTACTTATACTCTCCGTCGTGAAAACCCTATTACCGAGAGCCACGATACGGAAATACTTCCAGAGATGCCGCCGCCGCCAATCCCATCTCGGGGGATTCAGGAGATCGCCTCCGGCACCCTGCCAGAGAGGGGAATCATCACCGGAGGGCTCTACATCACCATGCCCGCCTCCGGATTGATGCGTGAGTAGTTCATCCTTGGACTATGGGTCCATATCGGTAGCTAGATGGTTGTCTTCTCCTCTTGTGCTATCATGTTTAGATCTTGTGAGCTGCCTAACATGATCAAGATCATCTATTTGTAATGCTACATGTTGTGTTTGGTGGGATCCGATGAATATAGAATACTATGTCAAGTTGATTATCAATCTATCATATATGTGTTGTTTATGTTCTTGCATGCTCTCCGTTGCTAGTAGAGGCTCCGGCCAAGTTGATACTTGTAACTCCAAGAGGGGGTATTTATGCTCGATAGTGGGTTCATGCCTCCATTGAACTGCAGGACGAGTGACAGAAAGTTCTAAGGTTGTGGATGTGCTGTTGCCACTAGGGATAAAACATCGATGCTTTGTCTAAGGATATTTGTGTTGATTACATTACGCACCATACTTAATGCAATTGTCTGTTGTTTGCAACTTAATACTGGAAAGGTGCGGATGCTAACCTGAAGGTGGACTATTTAGGCATAGATGCATGCTGGATGGCGGTCTATGTTCTTTGTCGTAATGCCCTGATTAAATCTCATAGTGATCATCATGATATGTATATGAATCTTTATTTGTCAATTGCCCACCTGTAATTTGTTCACCCAACATGCTATTTATCTTATTGGAGAGACACCACTAGTGAACTGTGGACCCCGGTCCATTCTTTTACATCTGAAATACAATCTACTGCAATCTCTGTTCTCTGTTGTTCTTCGCAAACAAACATCATTTTCCACACCATACGTTTAATCCTTTGTTTTCAGCAAGCCCCGGTGAGATTGACAACCTCGCTGTTAAGTTGGGGCAAAGTAATGTGATTGTGTTGTGCAGGTTCCACGTTGGCGCCGGAATCACTGGTGTTGCGCCGCACTACACTCCTCCACCAACAACCTTCACGTGGTCCTTGACTCCTACTGGTTCGATAACCTTGGTTTCTTACTGAGGGAAAACTTGCTGCTGTACGCATCACACCTTCCTCTTGGGGTTCCCAACGGACATGTGCTTCACGTGTTATCAAGCTCAATGAGGATTCGTACCGTGATGTACTAGTTCGCCGCCCCTTCATCACCGCCGTAGAAGCAGCAACCATCTTCGCTCCAGTCCAAAATGCGATCGGATTTCATCTTCATGATGACGCTCCACTTCGTCCTCCAGTTTCTGATGTGGTTGTACAGCTGAAGAGTGGTGACATGTACGCCGGCGAATGCAAGAACATCCGCGGCTACCTTCTTCATCTGCTGCTCATTGAATCCCATGTTGAAGCAGACGCCGCTACGGACGAGCTGAACCAACTGATGGGATTCGTAGCATAGAAAACAAAAATTTTCCTACCGCAAGAACGAAACACAAGCCAAGATCTAATCTAGTAGATGGTAGCAACGAGAAGATCATGAGACTAACCCTCGAAGATTTCCAAAGCCTAACGAGATTAGATCTCGTGGTGGATGTAGTCGATCACTTGCAGCTTGCAAAAGCGAGTAGAAGATCTTGACGGTGCCACAGTCGGGCAGCACCTCCGTACTCGGTCACACGTACGGTGTTGATGACGACGTCCTTCTCCCCATTCCAGTGGGCAGCGGAAGTAGTAGATCCTCCTCGGAATCCCGGCAGCACGACGGCGTGGTGGCGGTGGTGGTGGAGAACTCCGACAGGGCTTCGCCTATGCGCCGCGGGAGTAGTATGTGGAGGAGGAGAGGCTAGGGTTTGGGGAGAGGGGGGTGGTGCGGCCAACTCATGGCTTGGTGTGGCCGGGCCCTGATACGTCTCCAACGTATCGATAATTTCTTATGTTCCATGCTACTTTATTGATGATACCTACATGTTTTATGCACATTATATGTCATATTTATGCATTTTCTGGAACTAACCTATTAACAAGATGCCGAAGAGCCGATTCTTGTTTTCGCTGTTTTTGGTTTCAGAAATCCTAGTAAGGAAATATTCTCGGAATTGGACGAAACTTTCGCCCGGGGTCCTATTTTTGCACGAAGCTTCCGGAAGACCGAAGAGTCAACGAAGTGGGGCCACGAGGCGGCCGGGAGATAGGGCGGCGCGGCCCGAGGCCCCGGCCGCGCCGACCTACCCCCGGGCCCCTCGTGTGGCCCCCGACCTACCCTTCCGCCTACTTAAATCTTCCGTCGCGAAACCCCCGGTACCGAGAGCCACGATACGGAAAACCTTCCGGAGACGCCGCCGCCGCGAATCCCATCTCGGGGATTCGGGAGATCGCCTCCGGCACCCTGCCGGAGAGGGGATTCATCTCCCGGAGGACTCTTCATCGCCATGATCGCCTCCGGAGTGATGAGTGAGTAGTTCACCCCTGGACCATGGGTCCATAGCGGTAGCTAGATGGTCGTCTTCTCCTTGTTGTGCTTCATTGTTGGATCTTGTGAGCTGCCTAACATGATCAAGATCATCTATCCGTAATACTATATGTTGTGTTTGTCGGGATCCGATGGATAGAGAATACTATGTTATGGTGATTATCAATCTATTGTTTATGTGTTGTTTATGATCTTGCATGCTCTCCGTTATTAGTAGAGGCTCCGGCCAAGTTTTTGCTCTTAACTCCAAGAGGGAGTATTTATGCTCGATAGTGGGTTCATGCCTTCATTGACACTCGGGATCGTGACGATGAGGTTCTAAGGTTGTGATGTGCTTGTTGCCACTAGGGATAAAACATTGATGCTATGTCTAAGGATGTAGTTGTTGATTACATTACGCACCATACTTAATGCAATTGTATCGTTGCTTAGCAACTTAATACTGAATGGGGTTCGGATGATAACTCCGAAGGTGGACTTTTTAGGCATAGATGCAGTTGGATGGCGGTCTATGTACTTTGTCGTAATGCCCGGATTAAATCTCACTATATTTATCATATCATGTATATGCATTGTTATGCCTTTCTCTATTTGTCAATTGCCCGACTGTAATTTGTTCACCCAACATGCTTTATCTTATGGGAGAGACACCTCTAGTGAGCTGTGGACCCCGGTCCTATTCTTTACATAGCATACAATCTATCGCAATTGTGTTTACTGTTTTCTTTGCAAACATCTTCCACTCGATACGTTTAATCCTTTGTTACAGCAAGCCGGTGAGATTGACAACCTCACTCGTTTCGTTGGGGCAAAGTACTTTGGTTTTGTTGTGCGGGTTCCACGTTGGCGCCGGAATCCCCGGTGTTGCGCCGCATCACATTTCGCGACCATCAACCTTCAACGTGCTTCTTGACTCCTACTGGTCCGATTAAACCTTGGTTTCTTATCGAGGAAACTTGCCACCGTGCGCATCATACCTTCCTCTTGGGGTTCCCAATGGACGTGTACATCTACGCGCATCAAGCAAATTTCTGGCGCCGTTGCCGGGGAGATCAAGACACGCTGCAAGGGGAGTCTCCACTTCTCAATCTCTTTACTTTGTTTTTGTCTTGCTTTATTTTATTTACTACTTTGTTTGCTGCACTAAATCAAAACACAAAAAAATTAGTTGCTAGTCTTACTTTATTTACTGTCTTGCTCTCTATATCGAAAACACAAAAAAATTAGTTACTTGTCTTTACTTTATTTGCCTAGTTTACTTTATTGCTGTTATCATGAGTAATCCTGAGGTTGAAGTTCGTTCTTTTAAGCAACAAGGTGGAGAAAGTTTTAAAGATGCTTGGTATAGAATTAGTAATGCTCATCATAGGTGCATTAAGAAACACTCCACCACTATCCTTCTTAGGAACTTTTATGTTGGTTTATCTAGTTGGAATAGATATGTTCTTGATACCCTTTCGGGGGGTAATTTCCTAGGTACTCCCGCTCTAGAAGCTAGTTGCATCATTGAGAGTCTAGTTGGAATACCACCTGTTAATCAAGTTAAAATTGAAATCTCTCTTGAGGATGTTATGAAAAAAATTGGAAACCATAGAGAAAAATTTTCCAAGTATTGAAACTAAATTGGAAATGTTATTGGATAAAACTGATGAACTTGATAAATCCCTAGGAGGAATTGATGAAAGAATTAGTGTCCTAGGAACTTGTGTAGTCCATGATAATCAAATCAATAGGATTGATGAACTTGAAAAAGCTATGGGAACCTTGGGTTCAACCTTTTCTTCTCTCAAGTATAATGAGAAAGCTTATGTGGGTAAAGAGCAAAAATTCATGTACGCCTCTAAAGTGCCTAAACAAAAGAATTATTATAGGCCTAAAATTTCTAAAACCCCTAGCACCACCGTAGAGAATTTAGATAATGGAGCACCTAAAGCACCCCCTGCAACAAGTTGTGTTTGCATGAAAAATAATAATGTTGATGCTTCTACTCTCGATATTACTTGATTTGCACTTTCTGCGCCTAGCTGAAAGGCGTTAAAGAAAAGCGCTTATGGGAGACAACCCATGTTTTTACTACAGCAATTTTTTGTTTTGTTGAGTCTTGGAAGTTGTTTACTACTGTAGCAACCTCTCCTTATCATGTTTTTGTGCCAAGTAAAGTTTCTATGTCAAAGTTGATGTTATATTTGGGATCGCTGCGCAGAAACAGCATTATTGTCTGTCACGAATCTGGGCACAGTTCTCTGTAGAAAATTCGAAAAAATCTGCCAATTTACGAGCGTGATCCTCAGATATCTACGCAACTTTCATTAGTTTTGAGTTTTTCCATTTGAGCAAGTCTAGTGCCAGCTTTAAATTCGTCTTTACGGACTGTTCTGTTTTTGACAGATTCTGCCTTTTATTTTGCATTGCCTCTTTTGCTATGTTGGATTTATTTCTTTGATCCATTAATGTCCAGTAGCATTATGCAATGTCCAGAAGTGAAAATAATGATTGTGTCACCTCTAAATGTGTGAATTATTAATTGTGCACTAACCCTCTAATGAGTTTGCTTGAAGTTTGGTGTGAAGGAAGTTTTCAAGGGTCAAGAGAGGAGAATGATATACTATGATCAAGAGGAGTGAAAGCTCTAAGCTTGGGGATGCCCACGTGGTTCACCCCTGCATATTTTAAGAAGACTCAAGCGTCTAAGCTTGGGGATGCCCAAGGCATCCCCTTCTTCATCGACAACATCATCGAGTTCCTCCCCTGAAACTATATTTTTATTCAGTCACATCTTGTGTTCTTTACTTGGAGCGTCGGTTTGTTTTTGTTTTTGTTTTGTTTGAATAAAATGGATCCTAGCATTCACTTTTTGGGAGAGATACACGCTCCGCTGTTGCATATGGACACATGTGTCCTTAGGCTTTACTCATAATGTTCAAGGCGAAGTTTCTTCTTCGTTAAATTGTTATATGGTTGGAATTGGAAAATGCTACATGTAGTAATTCTAAAATGTCTTGGATAATGTGATACTTGGCAATTGTTGTGCTCATGTTTAAGCTCTTGCATCATATGCTTTGCACCCATTAATGAAGAAATACATAGAGCTCGCTAAAATTTGGTTTGCATATTTGGTCTCTCTAAGGTCTAGATAATATCTAGTATTGAGTTTTGAACAACAAGGAAGACGGTGTAGAGTCTTATAATGTTTACAATATGTCTTTTATGTGAGTTTTGCTGCACCTGTTCATCCTTGAGTTTGCTTCAAATAACCTTGCTAGCCTAAACCTTGTATCGAGAGGGAATACTTCTCATGCATCCAAAATCCTTGAGCCAACTACTATGCCATTTGTGTCCACCATACCTACCTACTACATGGTATTTCTCCGCCATTCCAAAGTAAATTGCTTGAGTGCTACCTTTAAAAATTCCATCATTCACCTTTGCAATATATAGCTCATGGGACAAAATAGCCTTAAAAACTATCGTAGTATTGAATATGTACTTATGCACTTTATATTTTATTAAGTTGCTTGTTGTGCGATAACCATGCTTCTGGGGACGCCATCAACTATTCTTTGTTGAATATCATGTGAGTTGCTATGCATGTCCGTCTTGTCTGAAGGTCTATCATTTTAGTGGTTGGAGCATGCAAAATTGTTAGAGAAGAACATTGGGCCGCTAACTAAAGCCATGAACCATGGTTGAAGTTTCAGTTTTGGACATATATCCTCAATCTCATATGAGAATAATAATCATTGCTACATGCTTATGCATTTAAGAGGAGTCCATTATCTGTTGTCCATGTTGTCCCGGTATGGATGTCTAAGTTGAGAATAATCAAAAGCGAGAAATCCAAAATGCGAGCATTCTACTTAGACCTTTGTACAGGCGGCATGGAGGTACCCCTTTGTGACACTTGGTTGAAACATGGCATGCAAAGATCCGGTAGTCCAAGCTAAGTAGGACGAGGTGCGGACACTATTAGTATACTATGCATGAGGCTTGCAACTTGTAAGATATAATTTACATAACTCATATGCTTTATTACTACCGTTGATAAAATTGTTTCATGTTTTCAAAATAAAAGCTCTAGCACAAATACAGCAATCGATGCTTTCCTCTTTGAAGGACCATTCTTTTACTTTTATTGTTGAGTCGGTTTACCTATCTCCTTCCACCTTAAGAAGCAAACACTTGTGTGAACTGTGCATTGATTCCTACATACTTGCATATTGCACTTGTTATATTACTTTATGTTGACGATATCCATGAGATATACATGTTATAAGTTGAAAGCAACCGCTGAAACTTAATCTTCCTTTGTGTTGCTTCAACACCTTTACTTTGATTTATTTCTTTATGAGTTAACTCTTATGCAAGACTTATTGATGCTTGTCTTGAAGTACTATTCATGAAAAGTCTTTGTCATATGATTCACTTGTTTACTCATGTCATTACTTTTGTTTTGATCGCTGCATTCATTACATATGTTTACAAATAGTATGATCAAGATTATGATGGCATGTCACTTCAGAAATTATCTTTGTTATCGTTTTACCTGCTCGGGACGAGCAGAACTAAGCTTGGGGATGCTGATACGTCTCCAACGTATCGATAATTTCTTATGTTCCATGCTACTTTATTGATGATACCTACATGTTTTATGCACATTATATGTCATATTTATGCATTTTCCGGAACTAACCTATTAACAAGATGCCGAAGAGCCGATTCTTGTTTTCTGCTGTTTTTGGTTTCGAAATCCTAGTAAGGAAATATTCTCGGAATTGGACGAAACTTTCGCCCGGGGTCCTATTTTTGCACGAAGCTTCCGGAAGACCGAAGAGTCAACGAAGTGGGGCCACGAGGCGGCCAGGAGATAGGGCGGCGCGGCCCGGGCCCTGGCCGCGCCGACCTACCCCTGGGCCCCTCGTGTGGCCCCCTGACCTACCCTTCCGCCTACTTAAAGCTTCCGTCGCGAAACCCCTAGTACCGAGAGCCACGATACGGAAAACCTTCCAGAGACGCCGCCGCCGCGAATCCCATCTCGGGGGATTCAGGAGATCGCCTCCGGCACCCTGCCGGAGAGGGGATTCATCTCCCGGAGGACTCTTCATCGCCATGATCGCCTTCGGAGTGATGAGTGAGTAGTTCACCCCTGGACCATGGGTCCATAGCAGTAGCTAGATGGTCGTCTTCTCCTTGTTGTGCTTCATTGTTGGATCTTGTGAGCTGCCTAACATGATCAAGATCATCTATCTGTAATACTATATGTTGTGTTTGTCGGGATCCGATGGATAGAGAATACTATGTTATGGTGATTATCAATCTATTGTTTATGTGTTGTTTATGATCTTGCATGCTCTCCGTTATTAGTAGAGGCTCTGGCCAAGTTTTTGCTCTTAACTCCAAGAGGGAGTATTTATGCTCGATAGTGGGTTCATGCCTTCATTGACACCTGGATCGTGACGATAGGTTCTAAGGTTGTGATGTGTTGTTGCCACTAGGGATAAAACATTGATGCTATGTCTAAGGATGTAGTTGTTGATTACATTACGCACCATACTTAATGCAATTGTCCGTTGCTTAGCAACTTAATACCGAATGGGGTTCGGATGATAACCTGAAGGTGGACTTTTTAGGCATAGATGCAGTTGGATGGCGGTCTATGTACTTTGTCGTAATGCCCGGATTAAATCTCACTATATTTATCATATCATGTATATGCATTGTTATGCCTTTCTCTATTTGTCAATTTCCCGACTGTAATTTGTTCACCCAACATGCTTTATCTTATGGGAGAGACACCTCTAGTGAACTGTGGACCCCGGTCCTATTCTTTACATAGCATACAATCTACTGCAATTGTGTTTACTTGTTTTCTTTGCAAACATCTTCCACTCGATACGTTTAATCCTTTGTTACGGCAAGCCGGTGAGATTGACAACCTCACTTGTTTCGTTGGGGCAAAGTACTTTGGTTTTGTTGTGCAGGTTCCACGTTGGCGCCGGAATCCACGGTGTTGCGCCGCATCACATTTCGCGACCATCAACCTTCAACGTGCTTCTTGACTCCTACTGGTCCGATTAAACCTTGGTTTCTTACTGAGGGAAACTTGCCACTGTGCGCATCATACCTTCCTCTTGGGGTTCCCAACGGACGTGTACATCTACGCGCATCAGGCCCCTCCCCTTGCTCCTCATTATATAGGTGGAAACCCCCAAGAGTTAGACTACAAGTCTTCGAATAAGACCCGAAACCAAAACTTGCCATAAGGACGAAACCTACCCAAGGTGGGACTCCCACCCCTTCCTTGGGAGGGTGGCCGGCCACCATGGTGGAGTCCACCTGGGACTCATCCCCCTTAGGGTTGGCCGGCCATGCTAGGTGGAGTCCCTCCGGGACTCCACTTTCCATGGTGATTTCTTCCGGACTTTTCTAGAACCTTCCATAAATGCATCGAATCATTTTCA
The DNA here is from genome assembly GCF_022539505.1 of Lolium rigidum. NCBI lineage: Eukaryota > Viridiplantae > Streptophyta > Magnoliopsida > Poales > Poaceae > Lolium > Lolium rigidum. Next base: position 347,103,200 of record NC_061510.1, read on the forward strand.
AACTTAGAATATGACTTCCTATATATGAATCTTATTCTCCGGACCATTCCATACCTCCTCGTGATGTCCTGGATCCCATCCAAGACTCCTAACAAAACTTCGAACTCCATTCCATATTCCATATCTACTTAAACGACATCAAACCTTAAGTGTGTCACCCTACGGTTCGCGAACTATGCAGACATGGTTGAGACTTCTCTCCGACCAATAACCAATAGCGGGATCTGGAGATCCATAATGGATCCCACATATTCAACGATAACTTAGTGGTCGATGGAACCATTTACATACGATACTGATTCCCTTTGTCACACGATATTTTACTTGTCCGAGGTTTGATCATCGGTATCTCCATACCTTGTTCAACCTCGTATCCAACAAGTACTCTTTACTCGTACCGTGATATGTCATCTCTTATGAACCATTCATATGCTTGCAAGCTAATTAGACGACATTCCACCGAGAGGGCCCAGAGTATATCTATCCGTCATCGGGATGGACAAATCCCACTCTTGATCCATCTGCCTCAACTCATACTTCCCGAATACTTAATCCCACCTTTATAACCACCCATTTACGCAGTGGCGTTTGATGTAATCAAAGTACCCTTCCGGTATAAGTGATTTACATGATCTCATGGTCGAAGGACTAGGTAACTATGTATCGAAAGCTTATAGCAAACTGAACTTAATGACGTGATCTTATGCTACGCTTATTTGGGTGTATGTCCATTATATCATTCACCTAATGACATAACCTTGTTATTAATAACATACAATGTTCATGATCACGAAACCTTGATCATCTATTAATCAACAAGCTAGTTATATAAGAGGCTTACTAGGGTGTAACATCCCAAATTTCAATAAAATGAACAAGAGAGAGATTCAAGAACCCAAAAATTAGGGTTAACAAAAACTTTTTCTCATCATATAGGTTTATGCATATAGATCACCTTATTAATTAATTTGAGTGTGCAATTGCCATGATGCTTGCTTATGTGTTCTCTCTCACTCTAAAACCCTAGCAATGATCACTTGATCATCCAAAGTCAAATAAAAAGAAAAGAGAAAAGAAATAATAAAAATCAATCTCACACACACATAAGGCTTAGGCCATTTTTACAAAACTTTGTTAGAGACCATTTTGGTTGGCACCATTAGGTGTAAATGGATACTAAACCTTTATTAACAACTTTGGAAACCATCAAACAACTTTCAAATCAAAATTGAGATAAATATGAGCTCACATGTGATATGGTCATATGTGACATTTATAATCTGGTACTCACTTTGAGCCCCTGTATTTTCACTTTTCACTTCTACACTTGGTCAAACCTTTTCACCTCATCCAAGACAACATCAAGCACTCCAACTTTGCCCAAAGACACCACCCCAAATTCATCACCATTTTCAAATGACAAGCAAGCAAAGTGGGAACTTTTTATTAAAGTGAAGATCATATGCAAAATGAATTTTTGCAATTCAATTCCAAATTGATCCCCACCACCACCAATATACTACATTTAATATATGATGACAACTCAACAAAAAGATTTGCAAAATTCGAAAATATTTTTCTTGCGGGCATTATGCCGAACACCTTGCTGGCAGTGTAAAAACTTGAGCCCATACCTCAATTTTCTACTTGGACTTGGTCCAACTCTGCCCTCTCTGCACCCTGGAGCCTCCCTATCACCTCACCACACCATCACCACCACTTGCACTGGTCAAGGAGTGATCAAATAAATCAAACCTTGCCATGCGGTGGCATGGCAAGTCCAAATCATGCCATCCCCTCACCCGGTCGACTTCAGCACTCCCCACCATGTCTGGCAGCTCCCTCTCACCTCCCTGGACACGCCCGTACCCTCCCTCGACCAAGACGACGCACACACACGCCAGCACAGACACGCCCAGCACGCTCCAGCGACGCCATGCTGCGCATGGTCGCGACGCCAGAGCGCGCCAGAGCGCCGCGTCACCCCGTCAGCACCGACCCTGCCTCGCCATCAGCGCCCGTGTGTGGCTTCACCTCAGCACCAGGACGTCTCCAGACGCCACCACGAGCTCGCCGGCGCCCGTCGCCGTCGAGGAGGACGACGACGTCCGCCACGGTACCCCACGGACGCGTGACGCGCGCCACCGTGCTTGACCACCGAACGCCGTTCCGAGCACACCGTGACGCTCCCCGAGTCCGCACCGAACACGCCCATGCCCTCGCCCACGCCGTTGATCGCCTGCAGCACCACCTCGCCATCGTCACCGTGACCACCCGCCGCTCCTCGAGGCCACTATAAAAGGAGCCCTCCGCTCCCCAAATTGAGCACGCCACTCGCTTCTCCTCCTCACACCGCCTCTCCTCGACCTTTCCCCTCGCTCGATTAGCCACTCCCTCGCTCCAATTGCTAGCTCGCCGCCGCCGCCAGTAGCCGAAGCTCGCCGGAGAAGGAGACCTCCCCCGACGACGCAACTGCTTCCAGGCGCTTCCCCATCGTCGACAACGTCGCGGCGCACCCCGCCGGCGATCGCCGGAGCCCTCAGGCGCCCTCCGACCCCCTACGCCGCCGCCGCAGGTCCTCCTCTCGTCGGAGAAGAAGACCACCCTCGACCGTGCGATCTCGTTTTAATCGCACGGCTCACATTCGCCGTACCGTTTCGCTGGCCAACTCTCGCTGACGTGTGGCCCCCGCCAGTCAGACGGCCCGCTGCGCCAGACGCAGAGCTGGGCCGGCCCATCTCCCTGTCCCCTGTGCAGCCCAGTTACTTTCCCGCGCGAGCCCAACTATTCAAATTCGAATTTCCAGAATAACTAGAATATGCTATCTGATGCTGACTTTGAAATTTAATAGAGACAAATCCACTCAGCCAAATTTTACAAACTTTATATATTTGGAAACCTTAGGAAATTATCTACACAATGCCACTGGATAGAACCCTAGATCTATTGTAGAATTAAAATGACAAAATAAACAAGGCAGGGACTTTTCTGCCTTAGAATAATTATTAAAAATCAACCAAACATGCTTTTAAGTTAATTCCAACTCCTATAATTCACATTTCACTTATACTAATTCTTTCTACAAAAATATGCCATGCTTACTGTGTATGATCATGGCCTAGTTAAATTAAAGGACTTTATGGCTATTTTCTAGTCAATGCTATTATCTCAAAATATTAATAAATCATATGGAATATTTTCTTCCATTTAAATCTTGTCAGGAGCAATCCAATATGAGGTGAAGACTCTGGTCATAAAAATCTCATATGGTTTGTTGATGATATTAAAACATTACCATGTTAGAATTAAATGGTATGAGGTACTCACCTCATTTAAATCATTTTCTTAAAATGCTAAGTGTGAAGAGGTTGGCCTTGTTCAACCTAGGTCACATATTATGCATGAGAGAAATTAAATCTTAATAAGATAATGAGAGGAAGTTATATCTCTCGAATAATTAAAAGTAATATGAAAGGAAATTATATTCTCCTAAATAATAGAAAGAACACATTTACCAACTAAATAAGAATATGTGATGCTAGTTTAAAATGTGTAACTCATGAGTGTGCCTAGTTTAGTAAATTGTTTGGTATGATGATTGTGTACCCCGTATTCGTATTTTAGACGCTAGTACCGAGGAGTATCCGGAGGAGGAGGAGGTCTCTTGTCAAGGAGAAGAAGACCACTTTGACCAGTTTCCCAACCAAGGCAAGATAATACTCTTGCAAAGTGCTAGCTCATCCTGAGCCAAGCACCACCCATTTTACTTTATATTATGAGCCTAATTCCCAGTTTTATTTTTAAGTTTTACTTACTGTTATTTTGTACTATGGTCTCGTAATTCAATAGGGTTAATGTTAGATTAGTACAAGAGTATCAAAGTTAGCTTAGAAGCAAAGCAAAGTACTTAGCACCCCTCATCCTTAGATGCTAGTGCTAAATTAAACATGACTACTCTAGCTGGGAACATGTGTGGTGAAATAATGAAATGATTTTTGAAGGTGAATATGACCAAGAGAAGATGGTGATTTTTGATTAAAAACTAGTATTGGATTGGATGCGATACCTTTCCAATTATTGAGTACCCCCACAATACCTGATTATGGGTAAGGGCGTAACTAGAAGTTTATGTATCTTAGTATGAGTTCCCTCTGAACACACATCATAGGGGTTATGCCGAGGCTGCCTCCGTTGTTGATGAATGATGTGAATTGAAGGTGAATTGTACGGCCAAGCCTCGTGCGGTTCCCGGGATGACGAGTTGGTCATCATCGGGAGGCCAAGCTCATGGGGAGAGGTGCTCATACTAGGGTTAGTAAATGAAAGGTTATGGTTGATGATCCGCGTCATCGTGTTACGATGATTCGGGAAATCCCGACGGATGAAATCAAATGTTGTGGCACAAGTGTGCAACCTCTGCAGAGTGTAAACCTATTCGAATAGCCGTGTCCACGGTTACGGACGGTTGGAAAGGCCATACGGTTTCCGATATTAGACTTTGATCATGTTGTTGAAATGAATGGTGAATGGTGACTTGATTATATTGAAAACACAACGAGTTGTGGGAATGACACTAATGTTCCCACTTGAGTTAGTTAGCACATGAATAAGTCTTTAGTAAATACTTGTGAACTAAAACTAGCTTTATGCAAAGAAACTAGAGCTTAGCACCCCTTACTAGAAATGTTAGCACTTACACTAGTATTAGTTTGCGAGTACGTAAAGTACTCACGGCTGTGTCCCCGGCTATTCAAATGGCCAGACTATGAAGAGGAGCAGCAGTACGAGGAGGACGGTCAGCAGGAAGTCTACAACAACTAGGAGTCTGCTAACGTCAAGCGTTGGCCTGTGGACTATAGAGTCCTTGTATCTTACGCTTCCGCTATGAACTTGTGTTGTGTTCGTTGATCAGTTCGTTGATCAATAGATCAACTATTTATGTAATATGGATGAGGTGATTCCAATTTGTAAGACTTTATGAGTTGTAATGAATGATGAGTCGTGATACTTAACTATTATGCCTCGCAACAACACTATTCCCGGGATTGCGATGTATGACATAATAGGCATCCGGACTTAAGAATCCGGGTGTTGACAAGTTGGTATCGGAGCCATTGTTTGACCTTAGGAGACCCTAGTTTAGAATGGACGTTCAGAAAAACTTAGTTTCTAAAAACAAATTGAGTGAATACTTGGGAAAAACTTACTCATTCTCTCTTCTACCGGATCTTTTCAAAAATAATGACCATGCTCTTCCTTTTAAATACATCTAAAATATTGCCACACTTAGTCACATCTCTAACTTACTCATCTATTTCACTTTCAGATGGAGCCCTACGTCCAGACGGAGACCTACGACCTGGAGAACGGAGGAAGTCTGGTGTTCGAGCGCGACTTGTACCTTGTGTCCGAGAGGCTCGAACGTCCACCTCCCAAGTTCCATGGCGTCCGGATCCACGACACCCCCACCGGGGAACAGCAGTGGATGATCACCGCCGACTTGAAGGGAAGTTCGGAGCCTCCCATCTCGGAGAGGATCCTTTTCTCCTTCAAGGCATGCAAGCTGGCCGGACGGGCTTGCTCACGCTCTTCGGGAGGGACTTGCTCGGGTGTGCGGACAGCACATCGCCGCACTCCGGGAAGCCGCTTCGCCTACTTCGCCGAGCACGACACCATGGGAGAACCCATGGCACCCTCTTCGCACCCGGTGCTCATGATCCATGTGCGGCATTTGGACTTCATGCTTCATGAGACCCGGAAGGACTCGGAGCGGACGCGGGTTCACAACCACCGTGCCCGGATGAGCGTGGCTCACCATGCCGAAGCTATCCGGATGCTCGCCAAGGACCGCAAGATACTCCGCCTGCGGCGCGCCAAGAAGGATGCCACTATCCGCCGCCTTCGCGAGAAGATCCGCACCTTGGAGGTGACTGTCCGTACTCAGCGGGACCGGATCCGGGAGATGGAGGAGGAAGGAGATGACATTCGGGGAGGCGATGACTTCCGAGTGATGACAACGACTTTGAGGATGATGAGTTCACTGATGAGGAGGACTACGAGTTTCTGGAAGCCGCGGAAGATGGGATCATTCCCATTGATGTGGATGAAGATGACGAGTAGTGTTGCACTAGATCACATGTGTAGGAATGGCTTGTACCCCGTCCTTTGTATCGTAGCATGAAGGGTTCTTAAAACCACAGGTATGAGTATGTATCCCAGGTCCCTTGTATCGTAGAAGGAAGAAGAAGGGTTCTTAAAACCCTTAGTGTGTTAGCTTGTAATCTATGATGCTTGTTATGAATGAATGAATGTTTGTGTGTTATATGCATCATCAAAAGTCTTTAAAGTTTAAAATTTACCCAAAATAAGCCATAGAAAAATTCCCTCTTATCTCATGATCTATCTATCTGTTCAGATGGCTCACCGCAACGCGAACTCAGATGCGATGATGCAACTGCTGCAGACCCTGATGGCAGACAGGGAGACAGACCGAGCTGAACGTCAAGCCAGCCTCGCAGCACTGCAACAGTTAGCCAACAACCAGCAGGGCCATGGACACCATGACCATCCAGGATCCAAACTCAAGAATTTCCAAAACACCAACCCACCTGTTTTCAGCAAGACTGAAGAACCCTTAGATGCAGATGATTGGCTGCAAACCATGGAGAATAACTTGGAAGTAGCTGGAGTGGATGAGAATGAGAAAGTCTTTGTTTGCTACGCACTACCTAGCGAGGACCAGCAAGAGCTTGGTGGACTAGCACCCGTGCATTAAATGCCGGACAGATGATGACTTGGGCTGACTTTAAGCTCAAGTTTAGCAAGTACCATGTACCACCAGGTTTGATCAAGAAGATGAGGGATGAATTCCGGGAACTAAAGCAAGGCCGGATGTCGGTGGTAGAATACCGCGACAGGTTCCTCACCCTGTCAAGGTACGCCCCGATGAAGCCGACACCAATGAGAAAAGGAAGGAGAGATTCTCGAACGGCACCGCACGACGAGATGCGAGACGATGCTTGGTCAACATTCCCTTTGCTGACCTTGAAGCCTTAGTGGATTCTTCCATCCAAATGGAAGGCAAGTTGCACCAGGCCAACGAAAACCGCAAGCGCCGCATGATGAATCAGAGTGGGCCCAGCAATGCCCCGAGATACCGCCCTAACTCAAGCAGTGGTTTCGCCCCCAGAAACAACAAGCCCCAGAACCAAGTGTCGCGCCCTGGTTTTCAGAACCGGAGCGGAGGAAACCCAAGGCCAGGAGGCCCCCACCACAACAGCAACAACCCCAACTCCTATGTGCACCACAACAGCAACTTCAACCGCGCTCCGCCGCGAGCCCCCAACACCAACAACACCAACACCAACACTGCACCAAGGACCGGAAGCAATGCTATTCCGGTTGGAGCCAAAGACAAGTCCACAATCACCTGCTATGAATGTGGAGTGGTGGGACACTTTTCCAATGAGTGCCCCAAAAGGCTGGCCAAGCTCGCCGGCAACACCGCTGCACCTGCTCAGCGAGCAACGCCGTGTCTCCACCGGCAAGAAGTTCGCCCCCAACAACCCGCACAACCGCGGAGGTCGCCTCTACCACATGAACGCCGAGGAAGCCCGGAAGCCCCGGATGTGGTGCTTGGGTATGTTTTCTGTTAACTCCAGTACCGAGCAAGAGTGTTGTTTGATTCCGGAGCATCACATTCATTTGTTCTCGAAGATTTTGTGAGCACTAGTAAGATTCAACCAATCAGCTTGAAACATGTCATGATAGTTCAAATCCTGGATCAACAACTAAAGCTAGAAAATTTTGCAAAGAAGTACCCATCAGAATTCAAGAAATAATGTTTTTTGCAAACTTAATTGTTCTGGGAACAAAAGGACTGGAAGTAGTACTAGGAATGGATTGGATGGCGAAACATCATGGATTGATAGACTGCGCCAAGAAGGCCATCACCATGACTAGTAGCACCGGAATAACAATAGAACATGTGTCCGAAAAACTCCCCGAAATTTCACTTGCAACCAAGGAGTAGCCAAACCAACTCTGGATCGGATCCGGGTCGTTTGTCGATACGGCGATGTGTTTCCGGATGATCTACCCGGTATGCCCCCGGATCGGGATATCGAGTTTATCATCGAGTTAATTCTCGGAACAGGACCTATAGCCCAGAGAGCCTATAGCATGAACCCGGCAGAATTGAGAGAACTGAAGAAGCAACTGGATGAGATGTTGCATAAAGGTCTGATTCGACCAAGTTCGTCACCTTGGAGATCACCAGTTTTATTTGTGGATAAGAAAGATGGTGCCAATCGGTTATGTACGGATTATCGTAAACTTAACGATGTCACCATCAAAAACAAATACCCCTTGCCAAAGATAGAAGATCCGTTTGACCAGCTAGCCGGTGCCACCGTATTCTCCAAGATTGACCTTAGGATCGGCTACCATCAAGCGAAGATCCGTGCAACGGATATCCCAAAGACTCGCCTTCACCACCGGATATGGATCTGTATGAGTACAATGTCATGTCATTTGGATTAACCAATGCCCCCGCCTATTTCATGAACCTCATGAACAAGGTCTTCATGAACTTTTTGGATAAGTTTGTCGTTGTTTTCATCGATGACATTCTTATCTACTCCAATACCGAAGAGGAACATGAACAACACTTGGAAATAATCCTAGAAACCACGAGGCAGCACAAGTTATATGCCAAGTTCGAGTAAGTGTGAGTTTTGGTTGAAGGAGGTAGGATTCTCGGGACATATATTGTCGGCGAGGAGGAATTGCTCGTAGATCCCGCCAAGATCAAGACCGTCACAGAATGGAAAGCCCCAACCACTCAGACCGAGGTCCGCGCATTTCTCGGATTAGCGGGATATTACCGCCGATTCGTTGAAGGATTTTCCAGCATAGCCCGACCCATGACTCAACTGCTGAAGAAGGACAAGAAGTTTGAATGGACTGCCAAATGTGAAGAAAGTTTCCAACAGCTCAAGAACAGATTGACCACGGCTCCAATGTCGATCATGCCGGATATCACCAAGCCATTTGATGTCTCATCGTGATGCGTCCAAGATTGGTCTTGGATGTGTGTTGATGCAAGGAGGCAAAGTGATATCATACCTGTCCCGACAAGCTGAAACGAGCATGAGCGGAACTACCCAACCCATGACCTCGAACTCGCGGCCGTAGTGTTAGCCACTGAAAGTTTGGCGTCATTACCTCATGGGTAATCGATGCGAGATCTATTCGGATCACAAGAGCACTGAAGTATATCTTCACCCGAAAAGAGCTGAACATGAGGCAACGCAGATGGTTAGAGTTAATCAAGGATTATGATATGGAGATCCACTATCACCCCGGCAAGGCCAATGTAGTAGCAGATGCCCTGAGTAGACTGCCTTGTCAGTTAAACTCCATGATAGCAAATGAACAGCCTAGCCTACACCAAGAGTTTGAGCATTTCAGGATGGAGCTAGTTAGTGAAGGATACCTAGCCAGCATAGAACTGCAACCCACTTTGATTGGACAGATCAAAGAAGCCCAGAAGGGAAATGCCAGCATTGACGGAATCAAGAGTCAGATAGCAGCAGGAAAGGCACCAGGATTCACCATCGATGAAGAAGGAGTACTTTGGTACAACGGTCGCTCGTGTGTACCGTCGGATTCGGAGTTGAAGCAAGTCATACCGAAGGAAGCTCACGACACCTCGTATTCCATTCATCCCGGAGGAACCAAGATGTACCAAGACCTGAAGGAACAATTCGGTGGCACGGAATGAAGCGAGAGATAGGAAGTTATATCGCCAAGTGTGATATATGTCAGCGAGTCAAGGCAGAACATCAACGACCCGCAGGACTGTTGCAACCTTTACAGATTCCTGAGTGGAAATGGGATTCTGTCGGTATGGACTTTATCACAGGATTGCCCAAATCTAGCAGAGGAAATGACTCCATCTGGGTTGTCATTGATAGGTTGACCAAGGTTGCACACTTCATCCCTGTCAAGACCACCTACCAAGGCCCAAAGTTAGCTGAGTTATACATCTCAAGGATAGTAGCCCCGCACGGAACCCCGAAGTCAATTGTGTCGGATAGAGGATCACGGTTCACCTCAAGATTCGGCGAGAAAGTGCATGAAGGACTAGGACCCCGTCCGAACTTCAGCACCGCTTATCACCCGCGGATCGACGGACGGACCGAGAGAGTCAATCGGATACTAGAAGATATGTTGAGAGCACCGTGTCTTGGAATATGGATCCAAGTGGGAAGACTGCTTGCCTTATGCAGAATTCTCGTACAACAACGGTTATCAAGCCAGCCTGCAAATGGCCCCCTTTGAAGCCCTGTATGGAAGGAAATGCCGTACCCCTCTGAACTGGTCGAAGTCGGAGAAAGCCAAGTCTTTGGACCAGATGTTCTTCGAGAAGCCGAAGAGAAGGTGCACAAGATCCGCGAGTACCTCAAGACCGCACAATCCCGACAGAAGAGCTACGCTGACAAAAGACGCCGAGAGATGACCTTTGAGATTGGAGATTTTGTCTACCTCAAAGTGTCCCCCCTCAAGGGAATGCAGAGATTCCAGCTGAAAGGAAAACTCGCACCCCGATATGTCGGACCCTTCAAAGTTCTGAGCCGCCGAGGTGAAGTGTCTTATCAACTGGAACTACTCGAAGAAATGGCAGCCGTGCACAATGTGTTTCACATCTCACTGCTCCGGAAGTGCCTTGAAGTACCGGAGAAGACTGAAGTATTCAAGAATATAGATCATCGTTCGGTAGATATCAACACAGACTTGACATACCGCGAAGTACCTATTCGCATCCTGGAGGAAGCATACAGAACCACCCGCACCAGGAGTATCAAGTTCTTGAAGATTCAGTGGAGCAATCACACTGAAGACGAAGCCACTTGGGAACGCGAAGGAGACATGAAGAAAGAATACCCCGATCTCTTTAGTACCTGGTTTTCTCTCGATCTCGGGACGAGATCTTTTGTAAGGGGGAAGGGTTTGTAACATCCCAAATTTCAATAAAATGAACAAGAGAGAGATTCAAGAACCCAAAAATTAGGGTTAACAAAAACTTTTTCTCATCATATAGGTTTATGCATATAGATCACCTTATTAATTAATTTGAGTGTGCAATTGCCATGATGCTTGCTTATGTGTTCTCTCTCACTCTAAAACCCTAGCAATGATCACTTGATCATCCAAAGTCAAATAAAAAGAAAAGAGAAAAGAAATAATAAAAATCAATCTCACACACACATAAGGCTTAGGCCATTTTTACAAAACTTTGTTAGAGACCATTTTGGTTGGCACCATTAGGTGTAAATGGATACTAAACCTTTATTAACAACTTTGGAAACCATCAAACAACTTTCAAATCAAAATTGAGATAAATATGAGCTCACATGTGATATGGTCATATGTGACATTTATAATCCGGTACTCACTTTGAGCCCCTGTATTTTCACTTTTCACTTCTACACTTGGTCAAACCTTTTCACCTCATCCAAGACAACATCAAGCACTCCAACTTTGCCCAAAGACACCACCCCAAATTCATCACCATTTTCAAATGACAAGCAAGCAAAGTGGGAACTTTTTATTAAAGTGAAGATCATATGCAAAATGAATTTTTGCAATTCAATTCCAAATTGATCCCCACCACCACCAATATACTACATTTAATATATGATGACAACTCAACAAAAAGATTTGCAAAATTCGAAAATATTTTTCTTGCGGGCATTATGCCGAACACCTTGCAGGCAGTGTAAAAACTTGAGCCCATACCTCAATTTTCTACTTGGACTTGGTCCAACTCTGCCCTCTCTGCACCCTGGAGCCTCCCTATCACCTCACCACACCATCACCACCACTTGCACTGGTCAAGGAGTGATCAAATAAATCAAACCTTGCCATGCCGTGGCATGGCAAGTCCAAATCATGCCATCCCCTCACCTGGTCGACTTCAGCACTCCCCACCATGTCTGGCAGCTCCCTCTCACCTCCCTGGACACGCCCGTACCCTCCCTCGACCAAGACGACGCACACACACGCCAGCACAGACACGCCCAGCACGCTCCAGCGACGCCATGCTGCGCATGGTCGCGACGCCAGAGCGCGCCAGAGCGCCGCGTCACCCCGTCAGCACCGACCCTGCCTCGCCATCAGCGCCCGTGTGTGGCTTCACCTCAGCACCAGGACGTCTCCAGACGCCACCACGAGCTCGCCCGCGCCCTGTCGCCGTCGAGGAGGACGACGACGTCCGCCACAGTACCCCACGGACGCGTGACGCGCGCCACTGTGCTTGACCACCGAACGCTGTTCTGAGCACACCGTGACGCTCCCTGAGTCTGCCTGAACACGCCCATGCCCTCGCCCACGCCGTTGATCGCCTGCAGCACCACCTCGCCATCGTCACCGTGACCACCCGCCGCTCCTCGAGGCCACTATAAAAGGAGCCCTCCGCTCCCCAAATTGAGCACGCCACTCGCTTCTCCTCCTCACACCGCCTCTCCTCGACCTTTCCCCTCGCTCGATTAGCCACTCCCTCGCTCCAATTGCTAGCTCGCCGCCGCCGCCGCATAGCCGAAGCTCGCCGGAGAAGGAGACCTTCCCCGACGACGCAACTGCTTCCAGGCGCTTCCCCATCGTCGACAACATCGCGGCGCACCCCGCCGGCGATCGCCGGAGCCCTCAGGCGCCCTCCGACCCCCTACTGCCGCCGCCAGTAAGTCCTCCTCTCGTCGGAGAAGAAGACCACCCTCGACCGTGCGATCTCGTTTTAATCGCACGGCTCACATTCGCCGTACCGTTTCGCTGGCCAACTCTCGCTGACGTGTGGCCCCCGCCAGTCAGACGGCCCGCTCGCGCTGGACGCGAAGTGGGCCGGCCCATCTCCCTGTCCCCTGTGCAGCCCAGTTACTTTCCCGCGCGAGCCCAACTATTCAAATTCGAATTTCCGAATAACTAGAATATGCTATCCGATGCTGACTTTGAAATTTAATAGAGACAAATCCACTCAGCCAAATTTTACAAACTTTATATATTTGGAAACCTTAGGAAATTATCTACACAATGCCACTGGATAGAACCCTAGATCTATTGTAGAATTAAAATGACAAAATAAACAAGGCAGGGACTTTTCTCGCCTTAGAATAATTATTAAAAATCAACCAAACATGCTTTTAAGTTAATTCCAACTCCTATAATTCACATTTCACTTATACTAATTCTTTCTACAAAAATATGCCATGCTTACTGTGTATGATCATGGCCTAGTTAAATTAAAGGACTTTATGGCTATTTTCTAGTCAATGCTATTATCTCAAAATATTAATAAATCATATGGAATATTTTCTTCCATTTAAATCTTGTCGAGAGCAATCCAATATGAGGTGAAGACTCTGGTCATAAAAATCTCATATGGTTTGTTGATGATATTAAAACATTACCATGTTAGAATTAAATGGTATGAGGTACTCACCTCATTTAAATCATTTTCTTAAAATGCTAAGTGTGAAGAGGTTGGCCTTGTTCAACCTAGGTCACATATTATGCATGAGAGAAATTAAATCTTAATAAGATAATGAGAGGAAGTTATATCTCTGAATAATTAAAAGTAATATGAAAGGAAATTATATTCTCCTAAATAATAGAAAGAACACATTTACCAACTAAATAAGAATATGTGATGCTAGTTTAAAATGTGTAACTCATGAGTGTGCCTAGTTTAGTAAATTGTTTGGTATGATGATTGTGTACCCCGTATTCGTATTTTAGACGCTAGTACCGAGGAGTATCCGGAGGAGGAGGAGGTCTACTGTCAAGGAGAAGAAGACCACTTTGACCGGCTTCCCAACCAAGGCAAGATAATACTCTTGCAAAGTGCTAGCTCATCCCGAGCCAAGCACCACCCATTTTACTTTATATTATGAGCCTAATTCCCAGCTTTATTTTTAAGTTTTACTTACTGTTATTTTGTACTATGGTCTCGTAATTCAATAGGGTTAATGTTAGATTAGTACAAGAGTATCAAAGTTAGCTTAGAAGCAAAGCAAAGTACTTAGCACCCCTCATCCTTAGATGCTAGTGCTAAATTAAACATGACTACTCTAGCTGGGAACATGTGTGGTGAAATAATGAAATGATTTTTGAAGGTGAATATGACCAAGAGAAGATGGTGATTTTTGATTAAAAACTAGTATTGGATTGGATGCGATACCTTTCCAATTATTGAGTACCCCCACAATACCTGATTATGGGTAAGGGCGTAACTAGAAGTTTATGTATCTTAGTATGAGTTCCTCCGAACACACATCATAGGGGTTATGCCGAGGCTGCCTCCGTTGTTGATGAATGATGTGAATTGAAGGTGAATTGTACGGCCAAGCCTGTGCAGTTCCCGGGATGACAGCTTGGTCATCACCGGGAGGCCAAGCTCATGGGGAGAGGTGCTCATACTAGGGTTAGTAAATGAAAGGTTATGGTTGATGATCCGCGTATCGTGTTACGATGATTCGGGGAAATCCCGACGGATGAAATCAAATGTTGTGGCACAAGTGTGCAACCTCTGCGAGTGTAAACCTATTCGAATAGCCGTGTCCACGGTTACGGACGGTTGGAAAGGCCATACGGCTTCCAGTATTAGACTTTGATCATGTTGTTGAAATGAATGGTGAATGGTGACTTGATTATATTGAAAACACAACGAGTTGTGGGAATGACACTAATGTTCCCACTTGAGTTAGTTAGCACATGAATAAGTCTTTAGTAAATACTTGTGAACTAAAACTAGCTTTATGCAAAGAAACTAGAGCTTAGCACCCCCTTACTAGAAATGTTAGCACTTACACTAGTATTAGTTTGCGAGTACGTAAAGTACTCACGGCTGTGTCCCTGGCTATTCAAATGGCCAGACTATGAAGAGGAGCAGCAGTACGAGGAGGACGGTCGGCAGGAAGTCTACAACAACTAGGAGTCCGCTAACGTCAAGCGTTGGCTTCGTGGACTATAGAGTCCTTGTATCTTACGCTTCCGCTATGAACTTGTGTTGTGTTCGTTGATCAGTTCGTTGATCAATAGATCAACTATTTATGTAATATGGATGAGGTGATTCCAATTTGTAAGACTTTATGAGTTGTAATGAATGATGACTGTGATACTTAACTATTATGCCTCGCAACAACACTATTCCTGGGATTGCGATGTATGACATAATAGGCATCCGGACTTAAGAATCCGGGTGTTGACAAGTTGGTATCAGAGCCATTGTTTGACCTTAGGAGACCCTAGTTTAGAATGGACGTTCCGAAAAACTTAGTTTCTAAAAACAAATTGAGTGAATACTTGGGAAAAACTTACTCATTCTCTCTTCTACCGGATCTTTTCAAAAATAATGACCATGCTCTTCCTTTTAAATACATCTAAAATATTGCCACACTTAGTCACATCTCTAACTTACTCATCTATTTCACTTTCGGATGGAGCCCTACGTCCGGACGGAGACCTACGACCCGGAGAACGGAGGAAGTCCGGTGTTCGAGCGCGACTTGTACCTTGTGTCCGAGAGGCTCGAACGTCCACCTCCCAAGTTCCATGGCGTCCGGATCCACGACACCCCCACCGGGGAACAGCGAGTGGATGATCACCGCTGACTTGAAGGGAAGTTCGGAGCCTCCCATCTCGGAGAGGATCCTTTTCTCCTTCAAGGCATGCAACTGGCCGGACGGGCTTGCTCACGCTCTTCAGGAGGGACTTGCTCGGGTGTGCGGACAGCACATCGCCGCACTCCGGGAAGCCGCTTCGCCTACTTCGCCAGGCACGACACCATGGGAGAACCCATGGCACCCTCTTCGCACCCGGTGCTCATGATCCATGTGCAGCATTTGGACTTCATGCTTCATGAGACCCGGAAGGACCTGGAGCGGACGCGGGTTCACAACCACCGTGCCCAGATGACTGTGGCTCACCATGCCGAAGCTATCCAGATGCTCGCCAAGGACCGCAAGATACTCCGCCTGCAGCGCGCCAAGAAGGATGCCACTATCCGCCGCCTTCGCGAGAAGATCCGCACCTTGGAGGTGACTGTCCGTACTCGGCAGGGACCGGATCCGGGAGATGGAGGAGGAAGGAGATGACATTCGGGGAGGCGATGACTTCCCGAGTGATGACAACGACTTTGAGGATGATGAGTTCAGCGATGAGGAGGACTACGAGTTTACGGAAGCCGCGGAAGATGGGATCATTCCCATTGATGTGGATGAAGATGACGAGTAGTGTTGCACTAGATCACATGTGTAGGAATGGCTTGTACCCCGTCCTTTGTATCGTAGCATGAAGGGTTCTTAAAACCCTGGGTATGAGTATGTATCCGGTCCCTTGTATCGTAGAAGGAAGAAGAAGGGTTCTTAAAACCCTTAGTGTGTTAGCTTGTAATCTATGATGCTTGTTATGAATGAATGAATGTTTGTGTGTTATATGCATCATCAAAAGTCTTTAAAGTTTAAAATTTACCCAAAATAAGCCATAGAAAAATTCCCTCTTATCTCATGATCTATCTATCCGTTCGGATGGCTCACCGCAACGCGAACTCGGATGCGATGATGCAACTCGCCGCGGACCCGATGGCAGACAGGGAGACAGACCGAGCTGAACGTCAAGCCAGCCTCGCAGCACTGCAGCAGTTAGCCAACCACCAGCAGGGCCATGGACACCATGACCATCCAGGATCCAAACTCAAGAATTTCCAAAACACCAACCCACCTGTTTTCAGCAAGACTGAAGAACCCTTAGATGCAGATGATTGGCTGCAAACCATGGAGAATAACTTGGAAGTAGCTGGAGTGGATGAGAATGAGAAAGTGCTGTTTGCTACGCACTACCTAGCAGGACCAGCAAGAGCTTGGTGGACTAGCGCCCGTGCATTAAATGCCGGACAGATGATGACTTGGGCTGACTTTAAGCTCAAGTTTAGCAAGTACCATGTACCACCAGGTTTGATCAAGAAGATGAGGGATGAATTCCGGGAACTAAAGCAAGGCCGGATGTCGGTGGTAGAATACCGCGACAGGTTCCTCACCCTGTCAAGGTACGCCCCCGATGAAACTGACACCAATGAGAAAAGGAAGGAGAGATTCCTGAACGGCCTGCACGACGAGATGCAGACGATCGGTCAACATTCCCTTTGCTGACCTTGAAGCCTTAGTGGATTCTTCCATCCAAATGGAAGGCAAGTTGCACCAGGCCAACGAAAACCGCAAGCGCCGCATGATGAATCAGAGTGGGCCCAGCAATGCCCCGAGATACCGCCCTAACTCAAGCAGTGGTTTCGCCCCCAGAAACAACAAGCCCCAGAACCAAGTGTCGCGCCCTGGTTTTCAGAACCGGAGCGGAGGAAACCCAAGGCCAGGAGGCCCCCACCACAACGAGCAACAACCCCAACTCCTATGTGCACCACAACAGACAACTTCAACCGCGCTCCGCCGCGAGCCCCCAACACCAACAACACCAACACCAACACTGCACCAAGGACCGGAAGCAATGCTATTCCGGTTGGAGCCAAAGACAAGTCCACAATCACCTGCTATGAATGTGGAGTGGTGGGACACTTTTCCAATGAGTGCCCCAAAAGGCTGGCCAAGCTCGCCGGCAACACCGCTGCACCTGCTCAGCAGCAACGCCGTGTCTCCACCGGCAAGAAGTTCGCCCCCAACAACCCGCACAACCGCGGAGGTCGCCTCTACCACATGAACGCCGAGGAAGCCCGGAAGCCCCGGATGTGGTGCTGGGTATGTTTTCCGTTAACTCCGTACCAAGCAAGAGTGTTGTTTGATTCCGGAGCATCACATTCATTTGTTACTCGAAGATTTTGTGAGCACTAGTAAGATTCAACCAATCGGCTTGAAACATGTCATGATAGTTCAAATACTCGGATCAACAACTAAAGCTAGAAAATTTTGCAAAGAAGTACCCATCGGAATTCAAGAAATAATGTTTTTTGCAAACTTAATTGTTCCGGGAACAAAAGGATCTGGAAGTAGTACTAGGAATGGATTGGATGGCGAAACATCATGGATTGATAGACTGCGCCAAGAAGGCCATCACCATGACTAGTAGCACCGGAATAACAATAGAACATGTGTCTGAAAAACTCCCCAGAAATTTCACTTGCAACCAAGGAGTAGCCAAACCAACTCTGGATCAGATCAGGGTCGTTTGTCGATACGCTGATGTGTTTCCGGATGATCTACCCGGTATGCCCCCGGATCGGGATATCGAGTTTATCATCGAGTTAATTCTGGAACAGGACCTATAGCCCGGAGAGCCTATAGCATGAACCCGGCAGAATTGAGAGAACCGAAGAAGCAACTGGATGAGATGTTGCATAAAGGTCTGATTCGACCAAGTTCGTCACCTTGGAGATCACCAGTTTTATTTGTGGATAAGAAAGATGGTGCCAATCGGTTATGTACGGATTATCGTAAACTTAACGATGTCACCATCAAAAACAAATACCCCTTGCCAAAGATAGAAGATCTGTTTGACCAGCTAGCCGGTGCCACCTTACTAGAAATGTTAGCACTTACACTAGTATTAGTTTGCGAGTACGTAAAGTACTCACGGCTGTGTCCCTGGCTATTCAAATGGCCAGACTATGAAGAGGAGCAGCAGTACGAGGAGGACGGTCAGCAGGAAGTCTACAACAACTAGGAGTCTGCTAACGTCAAGCGTTGGCCTGTGGACTATAGAGTCCTTGTACCTTACGCTTCCGCTATGAACTTGTGTTGTGTTCGTTGATCAGTTCGTTGATCAATAGATCAACTATTTATGTAATATGGATGAGGTGATTCCAATTTGTAAGACTTTATGAGTTGTAATGAATGATGACTGTGATACTTAACTATTATGCCTCGCAACAACACTATTCCTGGGATTGCGATGTATGACATAATAGGCATCCGGACTTAAGAATCCGGGTGTTGACATAGGGACTCCTTGTTGTTTACATAACACACATGTATCAATGTTTCGGTTAATACAATTATAGCATGGTATGCAAACATTTATCATAAACACAAAGATATATCATAATAACCATTTTATTATTGCCTCTTGGGCATATCTCCAACAGTCTCCCACTTGCACTAGAGTCAATAATCTAGTTTACATTTGTAAAGATATAACACCTTGGCCTTCTGGTGCTTTATCATGTTTTGCTTACGGGAGAGGTTTTAGTCAACGGATCTGACATGCTCAGAAACGTATGTATTTTGCAATTCATTTGCGTCTCAACGCATCACTCATTTTCCAAATGAGTCGGCATTAAATATGTTTGGTCTTCTGGTGGAACCTTAATTCCGCGGTCTGAAATGTGTCACTAATATTGTCACACACAATATAGCTTCAAAGTTCTGACACTATCGGAACTACACCAAGTTCTCAAAGAACTTTTCGACTTAACATCCTTAGTCATTGTCAAAACAATGACATACTCTGCCTTCGTTTGTAGAATCCGTCATAATATTTAGAACTCTTCTAAATCTAGCATTGTGCTACTTTTAAAACAACACTTAGCCTAATTGAGATTTGAAATTTATTTTTATATGTGACCAAACTAATATCGGTGCAACACCTTACAACGATTTGTTTGTCATTACCCCATATAAAACTATATATATCCTTGGTTCTTCTAAAGCACTCAGGGATATTCTTACTGTCGTCCAATGATCATCACATGAATCGTTCTGGTACATGCTCACAACACTTTAGAGCACAAGATATCTAATTGTGTACATATTAATCGTGATCTAAAATCACTCATGTGTTTTTTTACTCATTGAGTGTCATATACACTCAAGTCTTGTTAAACCTTCACATGAAAAGAACACCTTCTTAATATTTCTATATTGAACTACTTCAATATCCATTCTATGTACTTTGACTTAAACTTATTATGTGTTTCAATCTATCTTCATAGATCTTGACACTAAATATGTTTCAGTCCATATCCTTTCATTGAAGTCAATTCTCAATGAAACCTTTTTAATCAATTATATAATTACACTATTTATAATCAACGATATGTCATCTGCATAAAGTATTACAAATATGTCTCAGCGCTCCCACTTAATTTCTTGCAAATGCAAGCATCTTCATTGTTTCTGATGAAATCAAAAACTCTTTGACTATTTCATCCGGTGAAGATTCCAACTCCGCGATACTCACTTCATCCAATTGAAGTTCGTATACCTATCTAGTATTCCACGGACTAGCAAAACTCTTGGTTGTATCTTGTATACACCTTTAATACACACTTCTGTTAAGTAATATATTTTGCCATCCTACTAGCATATCTCATAAAAGAAATATGTAGCGATTACTAGAATAATCCACATAGACTATAAGCATTGCTACGGAAGATCTAATCTTATCGTAGTCAACTCTTTGAACTTTGTCATAAACAACTTTTCGAAAAGTCGAGCTTCTTTAAGGATATTTCATCCAAGTCCATCAATTTCATAGATTCATTTACTTTCAAAAAGTATTCACCTATCTTGGATTTCATGGCGCATAGCCATTTTAACGTAGTCAGAGCCCATCATAACTTCTTTGTATGTAGTTGGTTTATCATTGTTCAAAATCAATCCTTTGTCCACAAATCATTTATTTGATCACAAAGTAAACCAAACCTACAAGGTTCAATAGGTACTTCGATCTCCATGGCTAAAACACTTTATAGTCATGGGAACCATGATCGTCGTGGCCGCTTTCGGAACCATTTCCGATGCTGCGCTACTCTGATCATTATGCTCAGGTTCATAAACCTTATCAAGTTCTATTGTCCTCCCACTCAAATACTTCGCTAGAAACAATTTCTTGGAAATAAGAAACATTGACAAACACTTTTGTCTTTGTCTCCATAGTGGGAAGAATTCCCAATCAAATCTCTGGGATAACCAACAAAGACATTCATCCGATTTTGGTTGTAAACTCATTTACTTATGCTATGCATACCAAAATTTAAGAAAGGACTATTAGGGTTTATACCCATGTCATAACTCGTATGGTGTCATTTCAACGGATCATGATGATGCTCTATTCAGTGTAAAAGCGGTAGTCTCTAAAGCATAATCCACAAAAAATATAATGGTGTTATTTTATCTCATCTTTAACCCAACAAGGTTTGGATACGTCTCTCGGATACTCCATCATCATTATGATACTCCAAGAAACGTGAGTTGTAGAACAATTTTATAACTCTTTTAGATGTTCGCTAAAACTCGTAATTCAAATATTTCCACCATGATCCAATCATAGATATTTGACTTTTCTATTACGATGATTTCCACTTCATGCTGAAATTTATTTGAATCCATTCAAATGTTTCAAACTTCTTCCTTATCGAATATATCCACATATATATACTCAATTTATTGTTGGAAGTTTTCATGAAGTAGAAAGAATCTCCCGCACACAACTATGCCCAGTGAACCACATACATCATCATGTATGTTTCCACTAAGTTAGTTGCCCATTCAACTCTTGGCCTATGAACGGTATTTCAGTCATTCTCTTTAGAAAAGATTTGCAAATGCCAAACGATTCAAAAATCAAATGACTCCAAAAATCCATCTGCATGGAGTTTCTTCATGCGTTCCTTTCTAACATGACCTAAATGGCGGTTCTACAAATAAGTGGAATTCAAATCATTTGCCTTATGGCATTTTAGCTTCAGTGTTATGTATGTGTGTTTCACCATTAAGATTTATAATAACTTATCCATCGTACATGGAGTAATGTCATAATTTGAACAACTCATTGTTTTCATTTGACCAGAACAAAACAACAATTATGAAGTTCTTTATTATAAATCTGAAGGGCTAGATAGAATGCCAACGACAAACATAATAACACTTTATTTTTGTTCTAGACGTGCATTCCTATCATATTTCTTGTTAGTCACTTAGGCCATTGTATTCTTGCGTTGTTTTGTATGACACTTCATACCAACCAATATGGTACGGATACCCAAGAATTTCATTGTGTGACCAAACTAGGAATACATTCATAACATGTATATCATTTATATACACCTGAGCTAGACTTTCTAGTCCTTTTTTTCTTTGTGCCAATAATCTTTTGTAGTTTCTCTTTTAGCTTTCCTCATTATTCAGAAAAACACTTCAACATCAATAACTTCTAGGTTTGTCGGTCAGATACCAATAACCTTGAGGTTCTTACTTTGAAGTTGATCATCATATGACAAGTGTTCCGGATTTCACTATTAGTAACCTTTTAATGCGATGAACAATTTCACTCATAATTTTTATCCATCAAATCATGACGAATTTTTGAGACCATGTCTGTACATGCTAGGCTCATAAAATTTAACCTCAGTATTCGCATGTGCAAATCTGGCTTGCACCCGTTGTATGCACACGTAGAATCTATAACACCCGATCATCACGAGATGCTTCGAAACGACGAGTCTTAGCAACGGTGCATACTAAGGACGATCATTTCATGGATATGCGAATATCGTTAGTGCCCCAATAGTTGGAGGATTGAGACGCCCGACGTCTTCAACCTTCGTACATTCCCATAAAACTTATGAGTTTATGTAGTCTCACTAGATTATATTCTATCATCTTGCAATAAGGTCTTAGATATCACGTATATCTCATACCTCGCTTATTTCTGAAAACAAAATTTCCAGCTCCATACTTTTCAAACGGATTTGAACTTCAAGTTTCATGAGGACAAGATGATTTTAGGTACTAATTGAATCCATTGTTCTTTGAATCAACAATGTGAGGTTTACTAAAAGTTTGCAATAGGACTTAATCATTTCTTGATTCTTTAACAATACGGTACCAGTCCGTAAAGTTACTTGTTAGATTTAACAGTATTTCAAACTCAATTACAAGACTAGCGCATGGTAGATAACGGATGCCAATTCTACAAATTTAATTCAAAATACTATTTAGACTATGTTCATGATAATTAGTTCAAGTTTTAATCTAATTACTAATGAACTCCCACTTAATACAACATCCCTCATAGTTGTTAAGTGGCACACGATCCACATCCACTACACCAAAACCGATCATCACGTGAGATGATGTAGCTTCAATGGTGAACATCAACATGTTGATCATATCATCCATATGACTCGTGTTCAACCTTTCGGTTTCCGTTGTCCCGAGGCCATGCCTGTACATGCTAGGCTCGTCAAGCAAATCCAAGTATTTCCGCGTGTGCAACTTGGCTTACACCCGTTGTATGTGAACGTAGAATCTATCACATCCGATCATCATGAGATGCTTCAAAATGACGAACTGTAGCAACGGTGCATACGGGGGGAGAACACTTTATTACCTTGATATTAATGTGAGGGATCATCTTATAATGCTACCGTCGCGATCTAAGCAAAATAAGATGCATAAAGGATTAACATCACATGCAATTCATATGTGATATGATATGACCCTTTAGTCTTTGCGCCTTTGATCTTCATCTTCAAAACACGGACATGATCTCCATCATCATCGGGCATGATCTCCATCATCTTCGGCGTAGCGTCAAGGTCCATGGCGCCGTCTTCATGGTTGTTCACCGTGTGTAGCAACTATTACAACTACTTTGAAATAATACTACAACATGAAATATAAAGACAACCATAAGGCTCCTGCCGGTTGCCACAATACAATAATGATCATCTCATACATATTCATCATCACATCATGGCCATATCACATCACCAAACCCCGCAAAAACAAGTTAGACGCCTCTAATTTGGTTTGCATATTTTACGTGGTTTAGGGTTTTCGAGTAAGATCCAATCTACCTACGAACATGAACCACAGCGGTGATACTAGTGTTGTCAATAGAAAGAGTAGATTGAATCTTCACTATGGTGGGACAGACAGACACCCGCAAAGCCACTTATGCAATACAAGTTGCATGTTGAGCGTGGAGCAAGTCTCATGAACGCGGTCATGTAAAGTTAGCCCGGGCCGCTTCATCCCACCATTCCGCAAGATGCAAAGTACACGAACTAAAGATAACAAAAGCATCAACGCCCACAAAACCATTGTGTTCTACTTGTGCAACCAATCTATGAATAGACACGGCTCTGATACCACTGATGGGATTCGTAGCATAGAAAACAAAAATTTTCCTACCGCAAGAACGAAACACAAGCCAAGATCTAATCTAGTAGATGGTAGCAATGAGAAGATTGTCAGATCCCGCTAGTCGGAATCGAACAATCTGCTCCTGATTTGGAGACCTGCATCGATCAATAACAGGATTTCTAGCTAAATAATTCTAAGACAACTAATAGAAGACAGAACTAGGGTTGCGTTTTGCATATTTCTTTCGATAGCCCGGTCGTTCCCCACGGGAAGGGCTTAATAGCCAGTTCGATTTATTACAACGAGAGATGAAAGGTAACGATGAATAAGCGATACAGTAAATGGTAACTCCAGCTTCATCTTGACCGTTGATCGCCTTAGCTTCATCTGGGTCGTTTGTTCTTCATAAAAGAGACATGGTAGCTTTAGTTAGGATGCCAAGATACAGAGTATCTGTCATTGCCGGTTCCTTGAAATCACACTTGTCCTCAAGTGTTAGGGGGAAACCAGGACTTGATAGTCGCTGAATAGAATGCAGGAAAAATCTTTTTGATGAAATCAGCATCTTCCCAGGAAGTGTCTTCTGGAGCAAGATTCTGCCATTCTATTAGCCATTGTGTGACCAGCACTTTGTTTCTTGGGAGAGACCTTGTCTCCAGAACTTTCAGAGGCTCAGTCTTGATCTTACCATTGTCACCAACTAAGGGCAGACCAGGTTGTGGCACGGCATTCTTGCCCACATGTTTCTTGAGCTGACTAACATGGAAAACTGGATGTATTTTGACTCCATCTGGCAGCAGTAGCCTGTAGGATAGGTTGCCAACCTTGTCAGTCACTCTGTAAGGGCCATAATATTTGCTTGTTAGTTTAATTGCCTGACGAAGACCAAAGGCAGCCATTCTGTAAGGCTGCATCTTTAGGTACACCATATCGCCAACTTCCAGAACTCGCTCTGTTCTTTTCTTGTCAGCATGTTTCTTCATGCGAGCTTGAGCTTGAGCTAGGTTCACCTTAAGCCTGTCAAGCATCAGTTGCTTCTCTTGTAGGAAATCTCGTGCTTCTGTCTCTTCAGGACCTGGGAGAGCTATCTCACTGATCATAGGTGGAGCATATCCATATAAGGCCTGAAATGGAGACATTTTAATCGCTGTGTGGTGTGAGGTATTATACCACCATTCAGCCATAGCTAACCATGAAGCCCATTTAGTTGGTTCTTGAAATACCATGCTTCGCAGATAGGACTCCAAACACTGGTTAACTCTCTCAGTTTGACCGTCTGTTTGTGGATGGTGGGCTGTGCTCATCTTGAGTTTGACATTGAGAGATTTGAATACTTTCTGCCACATGTGACTTGTGAAAATTCTGTCCCGATCAGTGACAATGCTGATAGGTGGACCGTGCAACTTGAAGATGTTCTCCATGAAGGCTTGAGCTACAGATTGCACCGAGTATGGATGAGACAAGTCTATGAAATGTGCCATTTTTGTCATTCTATCAACTACAACTAGTATGACGTCTTTTCCACGAGACTTTGGTAATCCCTCGATGAAGTCCATGGATATGTGTTGCCATGCCATGTCAGGGCGTTCCAGAGGTTCTAGAAGACCGGGATAGGGACAGTGTTCCGATTTGGATCGCTGACAAACAGCACATTCTGTGATGTATTGTTGTGTGTCTCGTTTCAGTCCAGGCCAATAGAAAATCCTCTTTATGCGCTGGTAAGTTGCTACCATCCCAGAGTGGCCACCAATTGCTGAAGCATGGAAGGACCCAAGCAGCTGCTCCTTAAGTGTTCTATCATCCCCAATATATATTCGCTTGTGGTAACGAATAATATTAGCATGTAGGGTGTAGACGCCATCAGTGTCTGGAGCAATGGCCAATCGCTGAATTAGTTCCTGGCAGCGTTCATCATTGTTGTAAGAGGCAACTACAGCTTCAATCCAGACTGGTTGGATGACAGTAATTGCATTCAATGAATCTCTTCTGCTGAGAGCATCGGCCGCTTTGTTTTCTTTGCCCTTTTTGTAGCTGATAGTGTAATTAAATTCAAGGAGTTTGAGTAGGAGCCTATGTTGTATACCTTCAGCCACTTTTTGTTCAGTAATGAACTTCAAGCTTTTCTGGTCAGTTTTTATTTGCAGCTCACTTCCCAGAAAGTAGTGGCGCCACCTCTTTAGTGCTTCTAAGATTGCTAGTGCTTCCTTGTCATAGGTAGACAGAGCAGCTGAGCGAGGACCAATGGTTCGACTGAAGTATGCTAATGGTCTATTTCTTTGCATAAGGACTGCTCCTATCCCAGAGCCACTTGCATCAGTTTCCAAAACAAAAGGAATTGAGAAATCAGGCAAAGCCATGACAGGTGCTGTGATTAGGCTTTCCTTAAGTAGCTCAAATGCTTTCGTTTGTTCCTCTGTCCACTGGAAGGAGTCTTTCTTCAGCATGTTATGTAGTGGGCGGCAGATCAGGCCATAGTTCTTTACAAATCTCCTGTAATACCCCGTTAATCCTAAGAATCCTCTCAGCTTAGTGATGTTCTTAGGTATTGGCCAGTCCTTAACAGCTTGTATCTTCTGTGGATCGGTAGAGACACCATCAGCAGAGATAACGTGCCCTAGATACTCTACCTGAGTTGTAGCAAATGTGCATTTGCTGAGCTTTGCAAACAGTCTATTTTTTCGCAATGTTTCTAGCACTGTTTTGAGGTGTCGCAGATGATCCTCTTTTGTTTTGCTGTAGACTAGGATATCATCGAAGAATACAAGCATAATCTTCCTCATCAGATCGGAGAAGACCGTGTTCATGAGTGACTGAAAGGTCGCTGGCGCGTTGGTAAGCCCAAAGGGCATGACCAAGTACTCAAAATGCCCAAAATATGTTCTGAACGCCGTTTTATGAACATCTTCTGGCTTCATTCGTATTTGATGGTAACCAGAACGTAAGTCCAACTTAGTGAAGTATCTGGCGCCATGTAGTTCATCAAGCAGATCCTCAATGACTGGTATTGGAAATTTATCCTTAATCGTCTGCATGTTCAATTTTCTGAAATCAATGCAGAGGCGCCATGAGCCATCCTTCTTTCTCACAAGGATAGCTGGTGAAGCATATGGGCTCTTGCTTGGTCGAATGACTGAAGACTCTAGCAGTTGCTTGATTTGTTGTTCCATTTCTGACTTCTGTTTGTGAGGAACTCGATATGGTCTGACTCGTGGAGGTTCAGACCCTTTCTGCAGCGGTATAGAATGGTCACATTGCCTCTGTGGTGGTAATCCTGCAGGTTCCTCAAACACATCTTTGAATTCTTGCAATAGCTCTTGTAGTTCTTTGTCCTCCTGAGGTGATACAGGCTGAGCTGAGGATACAGGAAAAAGGTAATAACCTGTAGCTCCTTTGGTGAATGCTTTCTGCATTTTTTCCATAGACATCAATTGTACCCCTTTTTTGAGTGACTGGTCATGCAGGGATACTTTTTTCTTGCCATAGAATTTTATTTTGATGTCTCTTTTTATGTAATCGAAAGTCACTGGGCTGTGGGTAAGCATCCAATCGCCACCAAGCACAATATCGTAGCCCTTCAGTGGAAGTATTTTGAATGTGTCTTGGAAAGAGTGTCCTTGGATGTGATACTGCATATCATCTACATGAGCTCCCGTATGCAGTTCTCCCCCTCCTGCTACCAATACTGTTTCCAAATTGTTACTGATGGTGTTGCAGTTAATTTTGGTAGCGAATTTGAGGTCCAGGAATGAGTGTGTGCTTCCGGTGTCCACCAAAGCAACAGCAGTTTTTCCTCCCATTTGTACTGCAAGAGTGAAAGTATTTTCGGATGACTTGCCTTTAGCAGCTTGAAGTGAAATTTGCATCATGGTTGATTTCTCAGTCTGCTCAGTAACTGGTGTCTCTTGTTCATCAGAGGAGCTAGGATCTGAGATGTCATCCTGTTCTTGTTCGTTTTGCTCTTCTGTGGTCATTAGATTTAATGACTTGTATTGCTGGCAACGGTGCCCAAAGAACCAGCGCTGTCCACAATATCTGCAATTATTTGGTTCCTTTGTTTTGATTTCCTGTTTCTGAAGCCCTCTGTCAGGTTCTTTCTTCACTGTATTTTCAGGAGGTGGCCGTTGTTTGTACTGTGTTGTACCAGCTGTATTTCCTCTTGAATAGTGTGAGCTGGAGCTAAATTTCCTGGAGGCCTGAGCATTTACTGCTTGTTCCATATCCCTTGCATGCTCTACGGCATCATAGAGTGTTGCTGGTTTGAGTGGCTTCATATAGTGTTTGATTTCAGGTCGCAATCCATTGATATAACATTTCACATAATATGCTTCCTTTACTTCAGGGTTTTCCTTTCTGTAACGAGCCATTTTCTCCTCAAACTTGTCAGTATATTCAGATACAGTGCTCTGTCGCTGTTTGATGGTGTTAAACTCATCAACCACGTCATAAGAACTGATTTCAGTAAACCTTTTCAGCAACACTTTGCAAAATTGAGACCAGCTGAGATTTTCTTCAAGCACCCCAGAATTCCTAAGCCATGTATCTGCTTTCCCAGTGATATACATCTGGGCATAGTCAAACTTCGCATCTTCTGGAACGTACACCATAGCAAAGTATTTATCTGTTGTTCTCAACCATTCATGTGGATTTGACCCATCAAAACGAGGAAAATCCATCTTGGGTGCTTTTGCAATAGACTTGTAGAACTGTGCATCGCGATCCAATTCTTGATATCTGTTTCCTCTCTGAGCTGGTCCTCTATCAGGATGCTCATATTGCCTGTACTGTTGTGGGTTTTGATTTGGGGGTGGGTTATTTGGCTGGTGTTGGTTTGGTTGTGGCTGAGGATTGTTGTTTGTGTTTTGGTTATAGGGAAAGAGTTGGGGTTCTGGTTGCGGAAGGTATGGTGGATATGGCTGGTTATATGGTTGTGTGTTGTAGTTCGGAGGGTATGGGTTGGGTGGTTGAGTGTAATGGTACTGCCAATCTGGGATGGTTTGTGGATAGTAATGTGGGTTGGCATGGTGGTGTGGGTATTGGTTCCACTGAGTGTACACCTCTTGATATGGCTGGTATGGTGGGTAGTATGGAGCAGTATGCTGAAACTGTCGTTGATCCTGGACAGGTTGCTCATGGTGCTGCCTTTGATCATTCAGATACTGTTCATGGTATTGCTCAACATTGACAGAATCACCTTGGAAGTGCTCCTTATCAGGCTGTTCAGAGTTTGGGAAATCATACCGAGGCTGTTCAGAATCTGGACGTCGACGCCAGTGTGGTGGTTGCGAATGGCCTCTTGTTTCTCCTAGCGACGCTGCTTTAGGTGGGGGTTGATGTGCACCTTGGGCCGCGGTCGCAGCCGTTGCGGCAGCAGCACGACTGCCCTCTTCCTCACGAGCAACACGACTGCGCTCTTCTTCACGAGCAGCACTCCTCCCACGATCCTCCGTCAACAACAACTCCAACCTGTTCATTTGATCGGTCAAGGTGATGAATTTACCTTCCATCCCATCTAGCTTGCTGCCAATTTCCTCGGTACGCGAGTTCACATGCTCCATGTCGAGCTTGAGCGCCGCGAACTCCTGCTCCGCCGCCTCCGAAACCTTGGACTTAGGCATAATTTCTTCCGCCGCCAGTCTACCACCGCCGTCGCCTGCCTCCGTAAGCGCTCGAGAGCAAGCACGACACAGGGATTTGACCGCCAAGGAAGAGTTCCTCTGGGACCTTGTCGTACACTCGCTCCGCGCCCGAACTGCGCCGCCGCCGCCAAGCCGCCGCCGTCGACCACGTCCAAGGAGACGTCACCGCCGCCTGCGCCTCCGTCGACCACACCCCGCCGCCGCGAAAGGGAGAGGAGCGATGAGATTCTAGGGAGATCCCAACCACCGCCTCCAACCCGATCGAATCGCCGCCGCAGTCCGAAGAAAGGCTCACGAACTGGATCTAAAAAAAAAAATTGGCCAAAAATCGCTAGCTCTTGATACCACTTTGTCAGATCCCGCTAGTCGGAATCGAACAATCTGCTCCTGATTTGGAGACCTGCATCGATCAATAACAGGATTTCTAGCTAAATAATTCTAAGACAACTAATAGAAGACAGAACTAGGGTTGCGTTTTGCATATTTCTTTCGATAGCCCGGTCGTTCCCCACGGGAAGGGCTTAATAGCCAGTTCAGTTTATTACAACAGAGATGAAAGGTAACAGTAAATAAGCGATACAGTAAATGGTAACTCCAGCTTCATCTTGACCGTTGATCGCCTTAGCTTCATCTGGGTCGTTTGTTCTTCATAACAGAGACATGGTAGCTTTAGTTAGGATGCCAAGATACAGAGTATCTGTCAAAGATCATGAGACTAACCCTCGAAGATTTCCAAAGCCTAACGAGATTAGATCTCGTGGTGGATGTAGTCGATCACTTGCCGCTTGCAAAAGCGCGTAGAAGATCTTGACGGTGCCACAGTCGGGAAGCACCTCCGTACTCGGTCACACGTACGGTGTTGATGACGACGTCCTTCTCCCTGTTCCAGCGGGCAGCAGAAGTAGTAGATCCTCCTCGGAATCCTGGCAGCACGACGACGTGGTGGCGGTGGTGGTGGAGAACTCCGGCAGGGCTTCGCCTATGCACTGCGGGAGTAGTATGTGGAGGAGGAGAGGCTAGGGTTTGGGGAGAGGGGGGGTGGTGCGGCCAACTCATGACTTGGTGTGGCCGGCCCCCTCCCCTTGCTCCTCATTATATAGGTGGAAACCTCCAAGAGTTAGACTACAAGTCTTCGAATAAGACCCGAAACCAAAACTTGCCATAAGGACGAAACCTACCCAAGGTGGGACTCCTACTCAAGGTGGGACTCCCACCCCTTCCTTTGGGGGGGGGTGGCCGGCCACCATGGTGGAGTCCACCTGGGACTCCTCCCCCTTAGGGTTGGCCGGCCATGCTAGGTGGAGTCCCTCCGGGACTCCACTTTCCATGGAGATTTCTTCCGGACTTTTCTAGAACCTTCTAGAACTTTTCATAAATGCACTGGATCATTTTCAAACTTAGAATATGACTTCCTATATATGAATCTTATTCTCCGGACCATTCTGGATCTCCTCGTGATGTCCTGGATCCCATCCGAGACTCCGAACAAAACTTCGAACTCCATTCCATATTCCATATCTACTTAAACGACATCAAACCTTAAGTGTGTCACCCTACGGTTCGCGAACTATGCAGACATGGTTGAGACTTCTCTCCGACCAATAACCAATAGCGGGATCTGGAGATCCATAATGGCTCCCACATATTCAATGATAACTTAGTGATCGATTGAACCATTTACATACGATACCGATTCCCTTTGTCACGCGATATTTTACTTGTCCGAGGTTTGATCATCGGTATCTCCATACCTTGTTCAACCTCGTCTCCAACAAGTACTCTTTACTCGTACCGTGGTATGTCATCTCTTATGAACCATTCATATGCTTGCAAGCTAATTAGACGACATTCCACCGAGAGGGCCCAAAGTATATCTATCCGTCATCGGGATGGACAAATCCCACTCTTGATCCATCTGCCTCAACTCATACTTTTCGAATACTTAATCCCACCTTTATAACCACCCATTTACGCAGTGGCGTTTGATGTAATCAAAGTACCCTTCCGGTATAAGTGATTTACATGATCTCATGGTCGAAGGACTAGGTAACCATGTATCGAAAGCTTATAGCAAACTGAACTTAATGACATGATCTTATGCTACGCTTATTTGGGTGTATGTCCATTATATCATTCACCTAATGACATAACCTTGTTATTAATAACATCTAATGTTCATGATCACGAAACCTTGATCATCTATTAATCAACAAGCTAGTTATATAAGAGGCTTACTAGGGACTCCTTGTTGTTTACATAACACACATGTATCAATGTTTCGGTTAATACAATTATAGAATGGTATGCAAACATTTATCATAAACACAAAGATATATTATAATAACCATTTTATTATTGCTTCTTGGGCATATCTCCAACACCAACCGGTTCAGCACAAACTCTGATAGCTCAGGTTTCCAAACCATGGCTGATTTGCTTGCTATCAGAGATGGCTGAGCATTCACAGTTGGCGCAGATAGATCAGGGGAGCCCAAAGGTATGATGGCCTACATGACATACGCTAGCAGATCAATGAACTACGACATGGACATCCTTAAGCACTAGCAGATCTATGAACTACGACATGGACATCTTTAAGCACTAGCAGATCTATGAACTACCAGTACCACATCAAAGAACAACGAGGTAGGTAAGATCGGCCTTACAGTCAAAGGAGCCACACGCAGCACCGAGGCAGGGGAAGCAGGGGACCCTGGCGAAGATGCAGCCAGCACCACCGTCCCAGTGGAAGATGCATGCAGCACCACCATCCTCGTCGTAGAGTCAGATCAACCTGAAAAACCTCCACAACCCCCGGCGGCTACGAAGGAATGTCCTACAATGCATTCGTTCAGACCCCGGTTGTGTACCCACAAGATCTAGATCTAAGGCTAGGGTTTGCAGAAGCTTACCACAACCGAAGTCATCGACGCAGAAGAAGAAGACGACCATCCTCCGCGGCCAGTAGCCGCCGCCACAGCCGTAAGCCCCGCTGACCGTGCGGGTGAGGTAGAGCCGGCCATGTCGCTAGATCGGGGATGGTGGATGAGCTCGAAATGGGGGGAAATGTGGGATTTGGATTTGCCGGTGAGAGAGCCGCCCCTATATACGGTGGCGACATTTCAAGCGCGGTGAGCGAATTCATGGCGCCCAGATTTCACCGTCCCGCGCAAGCTCCCGCCATCTCCTGCGGTGGCTCTGCGAGGACGCCGCGTTCTCCACTTCTGCGGAAAGGGGATGGCTCGCTAGAAACGGCCGAACCGGGCGTTCCTCTAGGGCCTGGCCCGAGGCTGCTTTGAGAACGGTTTCTGCAAGAACGCAGCGTCGACCATGCATCCAAACGGCAAAAAAGCTGGGCCGATGCGAGCCAAGGGACATGCAGCCTACAAAGGTGTCCTTCATGATCAGGATTTGATCCGGGGACGCAACAGGAGAAAGCCCAGGCCCAGCCCAAGAACCCCCACCGTATCCCGCAAAACCTAGGTTTCCAAAAAAAAAAAGTTTACTGCGCCTCGCCCGCAGCTCCCCCATCTCGACGCGTCCCCGGCGCACGCGCGCGCCCCGCCCCGCCCCGGCGAGCAGCTGGCGAGCCAGCGATGGAGGACGAGGAGATGGAGAAGAAGGTGCAGCAGTACCTGCACCGCAAGGGCTTCCGCCTCACCGAGCTCGCGCTGCAGGAGGAGCGGAACCGCCTCTCCACCACCTCCCTCTCCGACGTCTCGCTTTCCAGGTCAGTACCCCGCTGCCGTGTCCGATGGCCGCAGCGGCCTTGATCCCGAGTTCCGGAGCGAGGAAGCTAGTAGCTGCTGATTTGGTGCAGTTCGTCAGTATAAATGGTGTGCCAAATTGGTACTCATCTACGGCTAGGATTCTCCGAGTTTCTGCTAGGGTTAAGTTCTCCCAGTTCAGAATTTGCTTAGCCAGTCGAAGTGTGAGAAATTGATACTTCTCTCGGGCAGTGGATGTGGGCTAAAGGAGCATTGAACTGATAGTTGAGGGGGCTAAACTAGAGTATCATGTCAAAAAACATGCTCCGAAACCAAAATTGCTCTGTATTCCATGCTACTCTGAAAATTTACTACCATGTAGTAACTGCAAATGTTCCCCATTGACAGGTCGGATAATGATCCAGCAAGATACTATGATGGTTACAACAAGCTAAGAACATGGGCGTACAATTCTCTGGACCAGTACAAGGTGTGTTTCCTTAAGGCCGATTGTGCTTCATGTTCACAGCTCTAGTACACCTGGCTGCACTTCACATTGCAGCATTCATAGATATTTTGAGGCATGGAGCTTATATATCCACATTACTCATTTATATAGTATGCTAGTAGTTTGATATTATCATGCTTCTCTTGGTAGAAACGATCTTCCTACTTGGTGCACACAGCTTCTAGATCATGGCTGAATTTATGCCTACTAGCTTCAGATGTAGCTTTTACAAAATGATCTTCTTTCTGTTTTATGGCATGAGTTCCCACTGAGGAACCCCTAGAAAGCAAAAAAAAAACTATTCATACACGCATAATCATGTGCTTGTCACCTGATTGTATCCACCAGAAAAAAGGATATTTGGGTGCGGTTCCTGGGCTACGTGCTATAATCTGATGTACATACTAAATGAAACGGCCTTTTCTGTTATTGTATTCAGCTATATGCTTCGTGCCTCTGAGTTTTGATTTTTTTTTTGTAGCATGAATTACTCCGTGTCCTTTATCCAGTGTTTATCCATTGCTTCATGGATCTAGTCGCAGAGGGACATACACAAGAAGGTAATTTTTTTTACGGGCAAGGAACGAATGGGTAGTTGGTAATACATAATTGGATTTATTATGTCTGCATTTTATGTTTCCTCTTAGTTTATTTTGGGAAATTATGTCATTAATATAATAATGTACGAATCCTGCAGCTCGGTCGTTTTTCCATAGATTTCGGGAAGATCATGAACTGATGCATTCAAGGGATCTCCAAAAGCTGGAAGGCATTCTTTCTCCTTTGCATTTGGAGGTCAAAATTTAGCTCTCTTACATCCATTCAAGTGTGAATGAGGATTTGCATTTCTTTATTTGAATTTTATCTTCTCAGGATTCACAGAACATGCACTTATTGTCACGCGTGCTAAAATTTGCAGGAAATGGATCTGGCTAGATCTTTAAGGGAGAATAAATTCAGAATTAAATTATGTGAGGTAGTACCGCACCAAGTTCGTCTATACTTGTATTCTGCTATTTGTTGCAACTTGCAACTACGATGGTTCGGTCTCCTTTATCATCCAAAATCAATGCGCAGAGATAAACGTTCCACTGAATCCACATTACTTGTTGTGACAATAGCGTTAGAAGTTCAGATGCTCTGTCCTCATGTATCATTTCCCCCATTTATTTCGTAAGTGTTGTTTAGACCAAGATAAACAGACACAATTTAGGTCTGTTTTTACTTCTTTTGTTGCTGAATCTTAATGCGCAACCGTTGGGAATAATAGTATATGCTACAGTGTGAATATACAATAATACATGTACTGTATCCTAGTGTCAAATATGAGACACAAACCATGTATAGATCATTTTTTAATGGATGTTACCGGCAAAGTGCATTCCAATATTATTAGTTCACGTTGCAAACTATACTAGATGATGCATAGATCATGATCTCACTTTTCCATTGCTGCGATCTTTGTGCTATAAAAAATAAAGTCAACTACTCAGCTTAAAGCTTCTAGCCTGTGTTTCATTGCAGTATTCATATGAATTACTTCTCCAGTATCTCCAGAAAACACAAGCTCTTGTGATGCTTGGAATAATCAATGAAAGGATAATTTTTGAAGGTACACAGTTCCCCAGTCTATTGAGAGAATATCATCCAATTTTACCTATTCTCACTTCTCAAATCTTCTCTGCCACTTTTCTCTGTGCTAAATTGGCAGTATCTGCTGGGCAACCTTCATTGATCTCTGATGATGCGGATGTTGTTGCTCTGGTTGGGACCAGTAAGGACTTGGCAAAACAGATAAATCAGAAGGAAGTGCATTGGGGGGTATGTTACTCAAGCACATCAGTGATCAATCTGTTTGTTTTCTATTATCTATTCTACCAAAACAGTTATAAAGGCAGATCAAAGAGGAAACCTGGCTCTAGTAGCACTACTGTTTTTGCCACTTCGGGACCACACCTCTCCCACAAGTGCAATTTTCCAGTTTTCTATTTCTTGGGAATGAACTCTTCTTAAAATTAAAATTTGGGTATGCAGTTGCTTGAAGATTCAGTCGAGGAGCGTATGGAGAAAGCACTCTCAGATTCTGATAAAACTGAAGCAGAAAGCAAGGATGCAGATGCGGAAGATAATAACAAGGCAAGAAACTCTCCCATAGTATGGGAGCCTTGTTACATTATATCTGCTACGCTCTCTGCGTTGAAACATGAATGTTCCTTTTCTTTATTGCGTCTTGCTGTTAGCAGCATGTTGTTGTTCTTCTCTTCTTCTGTTGTTATCTTGAGAACAGGAATGCTATCGTCCATTGCTTGGTTCCACTATGCATGTGCCCTTGTTTGTTAGCCACGAATAATTTTTCATTATTTCTTATTGCTTTTGGTACAGAAAAAATCTTCAGAAGGTGGAAAGCAGGGTGGTCCTCTTAATAAAAAGCTAAAAAAGGATAAGGTTGTTGGTGCAGCAGGGAAAAACAACAAATCCGAAGCAAGCATGGTATCTGCGGCACCTCGTGTGAAACCAGAGCTAACCCTTCCAGCAACGTACAATTTTATTCTCTTTGTTATTTCCTTTTGAGAAGCTCAGTTTGGTCTACATTTTTTTTTTCAAAACTAAATAATTTCTGAGCTGTTGCTTTTTAAAAGAGAACACAATTCCTAACTGAATTTGGGTCTATAGTCCAGACCCTGCATGTAACTGTCATGCTTTTGAGCTGGTAATCCGGATCCCTTCTAGGAACCTGAAATAAAAGCTGAGGGGTTTTATGGTAGTCACTTGGAATAGTTTCCGTAAAGGTTCGGGAGGACCAAATATTGCATTTTCCACTTTCATGTGCCTACTTTTTTATCTGTTAAGTGTCAAACTTGAGTTGTACGAACCTTGAGAAATATTACTTATTTGTTTCAGGCCTGTTGAAGTTGAGCAATCAATTCTTGAGGACTTGCGGAATCGTGCACAATTGAATAACTTGGCATTGCCATCCGTTAGCTTCTATACATTCCTTAATACACATAACGGGTAATTGTACCTGCAACTTATTACCAACTGTTTCAGTGTGCATACTTTGTTTTGATCATTGTCCCGTGGAACCACAGATTAAACTGCTCATCTATCTCAAACGATGGATCATTGGTTGTTGGTGGGTTCTCAGACTCATCAGTAAAGGTTAGTCCCTTTTCGTGATATTTTTCTTTTCATGTGATCACTGTTATTAACTGGTAAAATTCCCTTGTTTCACTAGGTTTGGGATATGGCAAAGATTGGTCAACCTGCCAAAACATGTTAGTCGTTCTACACTACATAATTTTGATATTTTTTCCATTGTGTTATGATGAAGTACTTCTGTAATTGTATATCTGAATTTGGTCATGAGAGCCTTTTGTTCTAAGTATTCTAGTTTATTTCAGTTAGTTTAAGTTAGGACCTAGAACTGCACTGATGCATCTATAGGACAATGCAAAAATGTCTTCTCGGCCTTCTTGCTGGGCATGATAGAATATTGTAACGGACTACTGGTCTTGCAGTATTAGACTGGAACCTCTTCATAACCTCAGAATAATCTTTAGAATTAATTCTTCTAACACAGTAGCGTTTTCAGTCATATATTGATGCTGTTTACTGATTGGGAAACTTTGGACTCTCAGCTAGTTCACAAGGAGAGAATGGATCTTCACAGGGTGAGCACTTGTCATCAACATCTGAGGGGAAGAGACCTTATACATTATTCCAGGGTCATTCTGGGCCAGTTTATTCTGCTGCCTTTAGTCCATTTGGGGATTTTCTCCTGTCATCATCTTCAGATTCAACAAGTAAAACATCATTTAAATTCTGCTTATTTTGTAACTCATTTCCTTGTCTATTTATAATTTGAAATTACCATTTCATCTATTTTTTAAATATTTGTTACAGTTCGACTGTGGAGTACAAAGCTGAACGCCAATCTTGTTTGTTACAAAGGACACAATTACCCAGTTTGGGATGTCCAAGTATGTGAACAAGCCCTTTCTCTGTATCATTGCTGTGAAAACATTTGAGATGTTCTTCATGAGATGTCTTGACTGCCTAGTTCATGTCAAAACATTTGATTAGTTAGTCAACTGTTCAGTGGCTTTTATTTAAATGATACTCAGACAGAATTACATGATCCGTGGAGGCTAGTGTACTGAGTGCTCAGGCATCTGATACTGTCACAACCACTTTATGCATTTCTACCTGAAGTTTTTTATTGAGTGATGAGTCAATCTCTTTATGACTGTTTTAAGCCTCAAATGTGGTTGATCATATCATGAACTGGCCCCTGAGTTTCTGCTGGCCATCAATATTTACTCTCTGATTGCCTGAAAGGATGCATACATTAGTAATAGTCTTCTGAAGTTCTAATAGTGTCCTAATTTCCTGTATGAATGTGATATAAAAATGAATATTCTGGAGCT
This sequence comes from Lolium rigidum, assembly GCF_022539505.1. Lineage (NCBI taxonomy): Eukaryota > Viridiplantae > Streptophyta > Magnoliopsida > Poales > Poaceae > Lolium > Lolium rigidum. The sequence continues at coordinate 347,141,627 of NC_061510.1, forward strand.
AAAATGGATGTCTCCGTTATTACAATCATTGTCCATAGCCGACTATTGTCTGTCTTGATCTTGGTGCAAGGAGTGCAAAACTGCAAATGCTTGTGAGAAATATTCCTAGTTTGCTATTTGTTTTGAATACTTCTGATGATGGGACCTGGAATAGGTCCATTGGGCTTGACGTTCTTTTCAACAGCTTATGATCGGTCTAGATATCAATGCTGCTTAGTTTTCTAATTCTTTGCTGTTGAACATCATGACATTGTTATGCATTGTAATATTTGCTGACATTTCTTTGATGTTTCTGTGGCAGTTTAGTCCAGTCGGTCATTACTTTGCCAGTGCCTCGCATGATAGGACTGCTCGAATCTGGTCCATGGATAAAATCCAACCTTTGCGAATCATGGCTGGACATCTTGCCGATGTTGATGTAAGTGGGCTTCTGGCACAGAACTTGCAATGATTTGAAAATTGATAGTTTGGCTACAGGCGCTTGACGTACATGCTTATGCTTTCAATGTGTACTGATGCTTGGTTCTTCTGCATATTACTTGTCTGACAGTGTGTGCAATGGCATGTCAACTGTAACTACATTGCCACGGGCTCCAGCGACAAAACTGTAAGGCTATGGGATGTTCAAACAGGTGAATGTATACGGATGTTTATTGGTCATAGGAGTATGGTCTTGTCATTGGCAATGTCTCCTGATGGGCGATACATGGCCTCTGGAGACGAAGATGGAACCATCATGATGTGGGATCTTTCTACTGGTCGCTGCGTTTCACCACTAGCGGGTCACAACTCTTGCGTGTGGTCACTTGCTTTCAGGTAATCATATATTATAGTACATGTTTTGCTTGCTTATTATTGCATGCGTTCTTGTTGCTGATGGTAGTAAAAAAAATAGCAGATATACTGAATATGTGTGAAGAGTAGGAGTTGGTGGTTGGGCTTGACAAACTGGCTTTTCCGGCTGCTGCCTATAATCAGTTATCTGATCAGGGCATCAGGCCTAGTCTTGGAAAAGCAGTTTCTTCAATTCACACTGGGTTAGATTCATGGGTAGATTTATCTATAAACAAGCAATAAGTTTATTAATCATCTCGGCCATCCTTTCCGAGAGTACTTAACTGGATGATCATGTGATGCTCTCTTCAGATTACCGTGCCGTGGAACTTGAACTCATGTGCTTAGTCACGTGGTTATTTTATCTTGAATATGCATTGATGGCCAGGCTTATGCACTTGGCAGCAAGGCACTTATTGGGATCACAGTGGATTTTCTTATGGATCCATTGTTTAAATAATTTCTGTAAATATGTCTTCTGTATCTTATGCATTGTTTTCTAGTAGATTTAAACTTCCAATGGGTTAGATTGAATATGCATTGATAGTTCTGCTTTGAAATGTACATTTTTTTCTTCCAGTGATAAGTCATGCTGTGCTATTCTTTATACAGTATGATCAGTAATTGTATGCTAATATTCTATACCAAAAAAATCATCTTATTTAAAGCATGTTTTCTTTGTTATAGCTGCGAAGGAGCATTGCTTGCTTCTGGATCAGCGGATTGCACTGTTAAACTCTGGGATGTCGCTTCCAGCACAAAGGCCCTTAAGGTGGATGACACGTAAGTTGGTTGACTCTAGCTGTAAAATATCCTCTATTTTTTGCAAAGCTTGTTCTTGTAAAAATGCTACTCCAGCTTCTTTACTCAAGTTGTTAAATATCCTTTATTTTCTTGTAACAGCAAAGCTGGTTCTACAAACAGGCTGAGGTTGCTAAAAGCTCTCCCGACAAAATCAACTCCTGTTTATAACTTGCGGGTGAGAAATCTTTTCTCCTTCCATGCATCGTTTCAGTCAGTTAACTTACCGTGTGCACTGAAAACAGAGAACTAACTGCTTTCTTGCAATTGCAGTTTTCTCGGAGGAATCTTCTATTTGCTACTGGTGCTCTCTCGCTAGGCTCCTAAGCTTGCTGTATGTTCTCTAGAATACAATTAGCACTCTTTCAGTTTTGACCTTAAGTGGTGAAGTTGATGTTTGCTTGACTGACTCCTGTTGTAGAGCTTACGTTTCCATTAGTGATCTCAGTGAACTTTATAACTGTATCCTTTGAACAGTGCGAGTCATCGGAACGTGTATTGTTGTAACATTAGCTAATTTAAGTATCCTGTGAGCAGTGCGACTCATCAGAATATTGTTGTAACATTAGCTAATTTAAGTTATGTAAAAGGTAGGATTTAGAAAGAGGAAGTGCTGATGCTTAGTCTATGAAAGAAGTTAATGACCCAAGAGCTTTAGGGGCTTCTTGAGCGTTGTTTTCACATCATTAAGAGAATGCGTTTAGATACAATTATTCTAGTGCATTGTCTTAGTATAGCATCTAAAAGAGTTGTAATTTGATATTTTGTGAGAGATAGCATAACCTATCTTGAGTTCACGGTAAAAGCCATATCTGGTTTCATTGCGCTGGAACTTTCCTTCTTGGTGGAAGTTTTTCTTGTTCCATTGGCATGAGTCCATCCTGATCCACCCTGAAAGTTACTCCCTCTGTCTGAATAAATTGACGCGAGTTTGCATACTGAGTAGCCTGTCCACATACATATGTCATGTCGATTAAAGGTGACTAGAGGGAGTATAATTTTAAAACTTGATATTTAAATGAAATATGCTAGTGCAACAGAGTTACAACCGTTTACCATTTTGAAACTTGATACTTAAATTCATCAACCTTTTCTCATGGCTGGAGAAACATTTGGAAATACAAACTGGGACTGCGTCGGTCATGATTCTTTGTCCTGGTGGGCTGTACTCCCATTTGTTAGAGTGGAGGTGCGTGTTATTATTTGAACTCCCATTGAAAGTGGAAATAGGAGCTCGTGGGGAATGCTGACTGGCCCTATATGTTTCAGTAGTTTCCGTACTCACAAGTGAGAGCATCCCCATCGGGAGCCTCCAAAAGCCCTGCAAACAGTCTTTGGAGGCGGCGCGCAGAGCAGCCCGGCAAACCGACCAGCACTCCAGCCGGCCCTGTGGACCATCAACGCAGCATCGAGGAACTTCGGATTGCTGCAACTGGCTCCATGGATGTGTGGCTGGAGATCAGATTAGCTCAGGAATTGGGATGCTGGAGATCAGATCTGCCTGCTTCATCTTCGATCCTTGATGTCGCAGACGAGATCCTCCGCCATGCTTGGCCACCAGCTCCGTGTCTCCAACGGCTTCAAGGCAGCAGCGGCCGCCCGCCTCCATGAAATTCTTACTACGGCTGGCGTCGCCGTGGCTTCAACCGCAGCATTCTGCAAGCTTCCGTACCCCGTGTCCTCTGCTCCCTCCGCTTGTGATACAAATTACTCTGATTCAATCACGTATACAATCAGCAAATTTCTGGGTGAAATTTATGAGTGATGAATTCTGCCTTAATTTCTTGTACTCCGTACTAATTTCGCTTTCAACTACGCGCTCACAGCATCCTCGGTGAGCAGGAGAAGTTCGGTAGCAGCAGGAAGGGCCGAACCTAGGGTTATCCACTACCCAAACAAATGAGGTCCGGTGCAAACCTAGACACTCAATTTTTTCTACAGGTCCAGTGGTCTGGTAACAGGTCCGAACCGGCCCGGACCACTTGCATCTTGATCAGCGCTTTTTGCCAGCCTCCATTTAGGTGGCACCTGTGAGGATGCTCTTAGCTTTTGCTGCATAATAGGATATAGAGCCATAAAGCAGCCTCCTGGTTCATCTGCTTGTCGTGTCAATCTATTATATTCGCAATTCATGTTCCACAACCCACATAGATATACACTAATAGTATAATTGATGTGTCAATGAACAACAACTAATAGCTAGCTTTACACGTCATCGTGTCAGTAAAGTGTGATGGAGGAGTTAGGCCCCACATTCAAGTTGCTTGTTAGTTTAGAGCCATATTTTGTATGTGTTAGTACCGTCGACAATACATAGATACCAGTGGCCGGCATTTGTTTAAGCATCCTAAACTGCAAATACATAATGGATAAGTAGCTATAGTTGACTGAGTATAAGCGAGACTTGGCAACGGTACCAAGTCCTTGACAATTGTAATAATCCATTGTTTTCTAGGGACGCTTAAACCTGGCAGGATAGTCGATCTGTCAGAACGTGTTTGTCTGAAATCATTTAGAGTGAAACAGATGGCATGCAAAATCATTTAGAGTGAAAAAATTGTTTCCCTGACTGCATGGTGTGGGCCCTGTAAATAAAATTAGAAACCACGAGGGGACTGAGTCAACTCTAACCACTATTGCACCTCAAAATTGTAGCAGCTTGTGTTGGTTGCCGGCAAAATAACGCACCACGACGAGTTGATCAGAGCAGCTAGATTTTGTGCAGCTGGATGAAATGGCATTTTTTTCTTGAAAGAAATCAACAACAAGCTGTGGCTGAGCAACTTACCTGTTCAACGGCGGAAAACGGTAATCGAAGGTCGGCGAACAGGCTTAGCATGCACTATATATAGTTGCAGCTAGAGCTAGTGTGCTACCTCCAGACACATTTAGCTACCTGCAGCAGCTTCTTAACCTCGCAATATATCCATTACACCGTATAGAATTGATACACTGGCCAAGTTTTTTAGAACACTCATCTGATAGAAAGAGGCTAGACACTATATTTATACTCAACAAACCGCACACACGCGTAATATGGCGACCTTCGTGGCGCACCGCGGGAAGGCTGAGCTAGTGGTACCTGCTCGAGCGACGGCGCACGAGGTGAGGCCGCTGTCTCAAATTGACAGCTCTCCAGGGCTACGTCAATACATGACTCTCATCGAGTTCTTCGGGTGCCGTGTCCCTGGAGGCGCGCCCAAGCAACTCGCGAGCTCCCTCAAGGCCGCCCTCGCGGAGGCGCTGGTCTACTACTACCCCGTAGCCGGCCGCCTGCGGGAGCTCCCGGGCGGGAGGAAGCTAGTGGTGGACTGCACGGCGGAAGGGGCGGTGTTCGTGGAGGCGCGTGCTGACGTGCGGTTGGAGGAGCTCGGGAAGCCGCTGGTGCCACCATTCCCATGCGTCGACGAGCTCATTTGCGACGTGGGCGACGTCACAACTGTGATCGGCAAGCCGTTGCTCTACTTGCAGGTTTGTGCGACCACACGAGCCTATGTTGTGACTTGAATGTGTCTATGTTTTAGCAATATCCTTGGGCGCGCGTAGTTGGGCCGACTAATTAACATTGTTGTTCTATGTATATGTAGATGACGCAGCTCAGATGCGGAGGCCTGGTTGTGGCGATGACCACGTGCCACAGCGTCGCCGATGGCTACGGCATGGTCCAGATCCTTAAATGCATACTTGACCTAGCACGAGGCCAACCAGTGCCCGCCGTCTTTCCCCTGTGGGAGAGACACCTTCTTGCATCATCTATACCCGCCGCCATGCTCCCAAAGGATGAGGCCAGTCCGACGCTGCGGACGCTGACCTCAATGCCACCACCAATCGATGAACCGGTGACAAAGTCCTTCCTCTTCGGCCCAACTGAGATAGCGGCGCTGCGGAGAGGATTACCTGGGCGCCTCGCGAGATCCTCAACCGTGTTCGAGCTCATCACGGCGGCCGTGTGGCGATGCAGGGTGGCGGCCCTAGAGTACGCGCCCGACAAGCGGGTGCGAGTGACGCTCGCCAAGAACGCACGGGGAAGCTGGAAGCGTGAACCCCGGCTCCCGCCAGGGTTCTACGGCAACGCCGTCATGGGTACAACGGCCGAGGCCAGCGCCGACGAGATCTGCCGCGGCTCACTCGCACGCGCGGTCGAGCTAGTGCACGAGGCCAAGCTCAAGCTCACCGACGAGCGTTTGAGGGAGGTGCTGGACCTCCTGGCGAGGAACGAGTACGCCGGAGCGAACCTGTTTGACGGGGGGTTCGCGGTGTCCGACATGAGCCGCTGCGGGAATGCCTCGCTGGAATTAGGCAGCTGGGCGGAGCGCGCTGGGGGCGGTACGCCGGGGGCAGGGGGTGTCATGGCGACGCTGTCGAGTATTTATATGAGCTGTAAGGATAGCAACGGCGACGAGTGTGTCGCTGTTCCCATGTGCTTGCCGGAGCTACCCATGAGGAGGTTCATGTCCCAGATTGCCGCGGTGACCAAGGTGATCGCAAGCAGCTCTATGTAGGTAGGCTCTCATACCAGCTTGGTGACCTAACACACCACTTCATGTTGTAGTGTGATGCCTGCAAATACACTGGTTCATTAGAGCATATTTCGTGAAAGTATCCACTTCATGTTAGCGTGCTTTCTATTCTACGTAACACTAGAACTCTGTTTCTTTTATTACACTGTTTACAATAAACTAGATGACATATCCATGGCATTTCAGAGACCTTGCTATATCATTTTCATGCTCCACATTAAAAACAACAATTTTCATCCACTAGTCACAGCCCAGGCGCGGCGTGCCGCCGCGCCAGATATTGTTAGTATTTAGAATAGCATATTGAGCTCATTAGCATATACTGTGTGAAGAGGAAGACCTACCGGAGGCCTGGACTCGTGATCTGGCCGGAGGGTTGAGTTTTGGAAGGCTCCGCTGGCGAATGTAACAGTGCTTTGCCTGGAGTTTGCTGGATTGGTGGTATTCGGTCGTGCGCACCTATGCGTTTATTCCGACCGTTTGGTTCTGGAGGGAGTGGCGCGAAGCTCTTTTTCTGTGTTATAATCAATTGACTATGGATCCATGATGAAAGTCGGAAGAAGAGAATTTCATGAAGGCCGGAGGGGAGGACTATCTAAGGGAGGTTCAAGTCTCCGCGCTGTTGAGGGGCTTGCTTGGTGTCCGGGCTTCACAACAGCGGTATGAAAGTGGGGGCGACAATACAGGTGAAGCGCATAGTCCTACCTTTCAGGGTGAAAAGCCAAGGTCTGGCCTTAACTGTGCCTGGCAGTGACCTTGGTGGGGGCATTGTTTTGAGAGCGGGGACTATCTTCAGGGTGAAAACCTGAGATCTTTGATCGGACGACGATGGTGTTTGAGCACTATTCCCTTCTTGGAGGTGTCGTTTTTTGGAGAGTCTGTAATTCAGGTGTTGTCATGGAGGTGGATGTATTGTTATTGTTAGGCCCGAGATACTGTAGCGGGACTTTTGTTTCTTAGTTTTCTTTTCCTTTTTTTGGTTGTGTGCATCCGTAGTGCCATTAGGGTGGTGCGTTGTTGCAGAGGCTGGATGTAATTGATATCTCTTGATATTAATATATTCCCTTTATTAAAAAAATATAGCATATATTGTTGCTCTGCATGATAAGTGCTCCTGGATGCAATCTAACTTTTCTTACATGTCATATATCCCATGTCTATTAAATTGACAATGATGGGTTATGCATTATTTGTGCTCCTATCGGTTAGCTGAGACATACGCATGTATTTACCGAGTATAGGATATGTCGGACTGACCGTATTGAGACTAGCCGAATTATAGTGAAAACACTTAAGTTAATTAGACTATAGCAAACATTCAGGGCATGATATGCAACTCACAGTCACCGGCAACTAAAATTAGTACTCCCTCTTACCTATAATACTAATTATTAGAGCTTTAATTTAAATTTTAAAAATTAAACTAATGCACGGATCGATTGGAAGGAGTACTACTTAGACAGCGGTTTTGTGGTTTACTTGGTCCTCACGTAATTATTATGGAATGGAGGGATTATCACCTAAAACATTTCCCCGAATAGATGACTTGATCTTATTGATCTATTAGAGAAATACAATACAATTAGTGGGATATATTTTCATATGATATCTACGTAATATTACAGTTGTTGACAATTTTCTCTAAAAGTTTAGTCGAACTTTATTTAGCTTGACTATTCAAAAAATGCCTTATTTATTGCAAACGAGGTAGTAATAGGAAATGTGAAATCGATGAAATTCGGATTGATTTCCTAGTCAGTGTCAGTACCGATGAAGTTTGAATTTATTTTCCATCCAGTTTGATACTGGGTAATGTCGAAAATAGGCCTTATTCATTGGAACGGCCGGAGTAATAAAATAATGCCCTCGCATTTACGAGGGCCACCGTGCTAGCTGATTGTAAAGCTAAGGGCTCCTTTGATTCAAAGGATTTGCATAGGAATTGTGTAGGATTTGGTTCCCATGGGAAAATTTCCTATACACGTTGTTTGATTCATAGGAACATATCCTATAGGAAAAAATCCTATAGGAATCTTGTAGTGTAATTTCTATAGGAAAAAAAGCATTAGCTCATACTGACAAAGGATTAACTTGTCAATGCCTACAGATTGTAGACTAGGGTTTTGCTAGAAGTAGAGGGCAAGTAGATCTCGAAGGTTTAGGCGAAAAGTACTCGGCGATTATGAAAACTAGGGTTATGTTGACAGTAGATTCGATCCCTTTCTTTGTCCCTCGACTCCTCCTTATATAGGAGGTGGAGCCGAGGGTTTCGTTTTGCATAAGTTACAGAGTCCGGGACGGTTTCTAACTCATCCCGCCAGATTACAAATAACTCTTCCTATTACAACTCTAGCTTTCCTTAATATATCTTGGACTCTCGAATCTTCTTATTCTTCGGGTAGTGGGCCTTCGATAAACTCCGGGTACTATCTTTGGCAGGCCCATTTGGGATGCCTATGTCAAGTAGCCCCCGAGATTTTGCTTGAATCGCGAGTCAAGGGAAATCTCATCTGTTTATATTTTTTCGAGAGCTCTTATTTATGCTTCTTCACATAAAATTCTATATTGTACAGGGATAACGGTAGTTGGGGCTAGTTCATCTGACGGATCAGGTACTAGTTAACTGCTCTAGTGGCAATCCGCAAAAACCTACTTCAAGATCACGTCCCCGGACATGATCTCGGGATACCGGTGTAAACTTCGACAGGTGCCGCTTAAGGTCTTACCATTCTGTCGAGTCCCGATCAAATTTATCGGGTACCTAACGCGTCCGTTAGGATTTTTCTTCGTATCCGTTGATACGGATAAAAGTAGCGAGCGCAGTCTTTGGCGATGCCACGCCCGGCAGAACGGATCTCGGGGTCTTACCTTCGCAAATTTGCGGCATTCAGAAATTGATCGCAACTTTGGCGTTCCGAGAATATATTGTCGAGTGCTTTTCGCCTTTGGAATAGCACATTTTATTGAGTCATATTTGATGACTTTATTTTGTCTTCCCGATGGGAGTATATGTAGAGTTATCCGGGTAACTCGAAATATACTCACTTCCGTTTCTATTTTTTGAAAAATTCATCGGGCACGCGAACAGCCGTTCCCGATGGGAGTAGCCCCCGAGGCTACAGCCAAGAACTTGTGCTTGGGTGTAGGCTCCACAGATTATTATCCTTTGCCGCTATATTTATAATCCTTCTCGATATTTTTATATTTATCGGGTGCGCGACCAGCGCTCCCGATGGGAGTAGCCCCCGAGGCTATGAACAAATTCTTGGATTTGGTCATAGGCTCTCACCATTTCTATATTGTCATACTCGAAGTTTTCTATTTTTCCAAAGTAGCCCCCGAGCATTTGGGCAAAAACTTGTATTTGATCAAAGGCTCAAGTATTCAAATGATTTACCCCGTCGCCATTCTCTTTTTATTTTTCTTGTCGACATATTTTCCTTTGCCAAATTCTCTTCATCTCTCGTCAATAATTGGGATTTTTCTCGCCTTGTGGGTCCGCTTGTTACCACGTTGACACGTCGTGCAAGTGGGGGACACACGTCCTCCGCTTTTCCGGCGCACGTACGGTAACGCCTCGTTCGGTCCTTTCCAAAAAAATACCTTTTTACCCTTGTATCTAGGAGATCCTTTTTTCACCACACGATTTCTTCATCCAACGGTGCACTGCTTCATCCGAACCCTATATAAACCTTTCTTCAACCTCGGTCCAGTCCTTCGCTTGCGCCGCACATCTATTCCCCTTTGCAAAAACTTCCCTTGCGCCCAACTCTGTCTGATCTTCCGCACGCCCAAGCATTGCTTTGTCCACTGCCGTTGATGCCACCACGCACGCGTCTCATTCGCCACAGCACGCCTGATTCATCAATGGCCGCCGCGGATCTAGGAGCCGTGGAGTGGGAGAGGTCCAAGGTCACGAACCAGGACCTGAATCTCCTGAAGAAGCTGGGGATCACCAAGAAACCCAAAGCGGTTTGCTTCCCTAGTGAAGAAAGCTACCCAGCCCCTCCAATGGGGTACCGGGTAAGTTTTGTCGACCATCTCATCCGCGGTTTATCCGCCCCCATTCATCCTTTTCTCCGTGGATTGCTTTTTGTCTACGGTCTTCAACTTCACCACCTCACTCCAAACTCAATCCTCCATATTTCCATTTTCATTACCCTCTGCGAAGCCTTCCTTGGCGTCTCGCCCAATTGGGCGCTATGGAAGCGCATTTTCTTTTGTCGCCGCAATGGCTCTCACAATGTCGCCTATAATATAGGCGGCGTTGTTATCTCTATCCGCTCCACTGCCAATTACTTCGACGTCAAACTCCCTGACTCCGTTCAAGGGTGGCGTAAGAGGTGGTTGTACATTCGTGAGGAAAACCATGGATGCGCAGAGGATAACATCCCTCCATTTGATGGTGACGAAAGAATTCTTCGTCGCCGTTCTTGGGATGCGAGAGGCTACCGAAGAAGAAAAAGCTTCGACCGAGGCCTTGATGACTCGCATCCGCGAGTTGCAAAATACTCGCGGCAAAGAATTGTCGAGTATCCAGATTATAGTGTATTTCCTTAAGAGTAGAGTTCAGCCTCTTCAAGCTCGCAAATTTCCTCTTTGGAAATATACTGGCGACGAAGACGTGGATCGGCTGTCGACAGATTTGGAGGTGAAGGACTTGGAAAAACTTGTCCGAAAAATCACCTCACTCAGCAAAAAAGATTCTATCCCTTCTTCTTGTCGCGTGAAACCGTACAGCGCCGCCCATGCACTTCCTAAGGTAAACATTGTCGCGTAATTTCTTATTGCCTTGCTTTTTGCATTGTGTGCTCCTTCCTGATATCCTTCCCTCTTTTTATACAGGACCACCCAAATCTTGTTTCACTTCCTCCTCTTCCTGAAGGTGGGGAAGTCGAAGAAAGGGCAGTTATCTCTGATGATAACCAAGAGGCCCCCTCTTTTGTGAATGAACCCGCAGATTCTCGAAAATCTGCGGGATCTGCTGAAAAGGACGCTGCTTCTGAAGGCACTACATCGGCCCAATCTCCTCCTCCTGCTGTTTCTCCAAAGAACAAAAGGAAGAGGGATGACGTCGAAGATTCCGGGACTTCAAAACCCGAAGAAGCTGGTCCTTCGTCGCGTAAGACAACTTATGATCCGTATCTCGGGACCCTCATCGCTCGTAAGTTCTTTTTCTATCTCTTTTTTTTTATTTGAACATTCGTGTCTATCTTGCTGGTTATATTGTCGACATTTTACTTGTAGTGATGAAGAAGAAGAGGTACCAACCGCTGATGTGGCTGCTCGAACGAGTACGTCACATACATTAGTTGCCTCGGAGATGCCAGTTGAAGGAGAAGAAACTTCGCCTCCTCAACAGAACGTCGACACTGCTACTCCTCCTTCAAGCCCCCGAGCCCCTTTGTCGAAAAGGGCGAGGACGGAGATCATCCCGGAGCCTACTCTCCAATTGAGTAGCTCCTCTAACCCTCTCTTGGAGGATGTGAGTTTTTAACTTCCTTGTCATTGTTTATGTCTTCTCTGTTGATTTCTATGTGCCATTATATTTTTCTCATACCGCCATTTCTTTCTATCCCTCTTTTTTTTTAAACAGCCTTTGATAAAGGATCTTCTTCGCATCGGTACCCAATTTGTCGGGTACCGTGAATATGCTAGTAAAGCTGAAGGTAATGCTTTACTCCTTTTGCTTCTTTTCTTTTGCTCCTTTGTTGTCGAGATTTTTAACTATATTTATCTTCCTTGGTAGAAAACTCGGCGGAAGCCAATGAACGCGCCAACACACTTGCTCAACAATTAGAGCAAAGTGAAAAGGCTCGCAAAAAGGCTGAGTCGATGTCGTTGATGCTCGAGCGAGGCCGATAAGGCCAAGGCTGATGCCGCCGGTGTCGAAGATCTCCGAAGAGACTTCACGATGCCGAAACTTCACCGAGTGAACATATAACCGCTCAATCTGCTCGCGAAGAAGCCATCCTTAAGCGCATAAGGACCCAAAATCGTCGCTTTGTCGTGTAAGTATCTACCCCAATTCGAATCTTTTGGATCTTCTTTCCTTTACTCGCTATTGCTAAACGGATGTTCATTGTTTCAGCTAGAACGGCTCAAGAATATGAGCTTGAAGATCCCGATGATGATCCTCTCGCTTGACGCCATTTCATTCCTCGAGTTTCACGGATCGGAAGCACGTGAAGGTATCGACGAAGCTAAAGCAGGATCGTTGCGGCTCTTCCCCTATTTCTTCCCAAAGAAAGAGGCACCCGCAACTTTCCTTAAGCTAGCCAAGTGCTTTAATCCTCCCGAAGATCTTGGGCTGAAGATGCGTCATGAAAACCAGAAGGTTGCCGTTGAGAGCACTGTTGCCCTCGCCGCCGACTAGCCAACAAACTATTGACTGGACCAAAGTTGGCGACACGGATCAAATTGAGCAACTCAAGTGGCGATCTTTGGTTAAGGCGGCAAAACCCAACACGAAGAAAGTCCTGGCGTATCTTGGGGTCAAGCCATCTTCTACTCCTAGCTCTTCAAGGCCGGAGGTCTAGTTTTTGCTTTCTTTATTTCCTTTGCTATTGTCGCCATTCTAGTCTTGGCGACAAATTCCCTGCCAGTCCCTTAGGAGAACTTCTTTTGTAATGGCCATGTAAATTTTCTGCAATCAATGAAATTCCTTTTGGTTCTATCTTTGATTCAGAGATTTTCTTTTCCAGTTGATATTTGATAATTACTCGACGAATCCTTCTTCTCCTGTTGCCGCCCCCGCGTCTTCCTTGTCGAAGAAAATAAAAGCCGATGACAATTTTCTTGAAGGTTCTTCCGGCACACCCTTGTCGGAGGATTTACAAGAACTTCGACAACAGACTTCAATCCATGAAGAAACAAACTCGGCAATGATGGAACAATCTCGGAAAGCATCTGAACAAGAACAACTTGCTCGTCGACAAGCCGAAGAAGCTATTGCTGCTAAGGAAGCTGCTGTGTTGGAAGCAAAAGGAGCTAGTGACCGTGAAAATAGTATGCTCGAGCTGATGATGGAAGCTAGCTCGGATATGCTGGGTATGTGTCTCATTTTTCCAATGCCTTTTCTTTATTTTGCTGTACTGTCTTCAAAGTTTATTGCCTTTTTGTCTTGATAGGCTCAGTTATTGATGCTGCGGCCGAAGATCTGAGAGTAAATGAGAGAACAAATCTTCTTGTCAACCTTTCTCTAAATCATGGCTGTTTATTTTGGGCCACTCCCGAACGAACTCAGCAGATTGTCGGTTTCAAGATCGTGCTCGCCAAGTACGCGAATATCTTGACTTCTCGCACCAAGACCCCGTCTATGGTCTATAACTCTATGTTTCCTCGGAATATTCAACCGAAAACTCTTCCCGAGTTAATGGAGAAATTTAAAGATGCTCATAGGGTCCATAACTTTGTCGTAGCTCAATTGGTGGCCGGCGCCAGATTTTCCCTTATCATGCTTCGGATCCGTCACTCGAAGCTTGATCTAAACCAAGTTGTTGAGAAGGTGCACGAGAAAGTACGGCGCCGAAGAGTTGGTATCGACCGCATCAACACGAAGGTTTCACCTGTAGCCGAGGAAATGATTGAAGACCTTCTTCGGATGGATGTCGACTTTTTTGCAGATGGTCATTATGCTGATTTTCTTGGCGCTGCTCCTGAAGAAAACAGAGTTACTCTTGATGATATATTGAATCAGAACTGATTATTTTTCTTCTGTGGATAATTCTCCTTTGTAAATCATGATTATGATTCTATTGTGATGCGAACAGCATAGTTCTATATTTGTCTAGCCCCCGAGTATTTTCGGTGGCTATTCGCTGTATTTGTATAATGCGAGGTTTTTAAACCAAGGCAAGATAATATACACTGTACTATTTTTGTTGGTGCAAGCCCCCGAGTCTTTTATTGATCACTATTTTGTCTATATCTCTTTTTCTTTTGGCGAGGTATTTTTACCAAGGCAAGATGCTTCTTTGCGTTTATCGACACCGTGTTTATATATATATATTGTATCATGTAGGGGAAAACCCCGATCTTGTCGAGAAGAAGATATATATTTCCACTATCTTTATTATATTGCAAAGCACCGCGAGCCCGCCTCATTAAAAACCTTCTCCGGCCCCACTCGGTGCCCCGAAAAAGGAAAAGAGTGCGTCCGTAAACTCGCGGGCGTTTTCAAGACATTGTAGCTTTACAAAGGAGGACTATATTTTCGACATCTAGGCGTAAAAACGCCTGAGCTGTGCCACGTTCCAGGGATTTGGCTCGTCAATCCCTGTCTTCTTGTCTTTGATTCTGTATGCTCCTCCTTCTATTACTTCTGTGACGATGTATGGACCTAGCCATGGTGACTCGAGTTTTTCATGGCTTTTTTGATTGAGTCGTAAAACCAGGTCACCAACTTGGAAAGATCTTGGCCGCAATCGTCGACTGTGATAGTTTTTCAGGTCTTGCTGATATTTGGCGACTCGTGATAGGACCTCGTCTCGAGCTTCATCGAGTGCGTCGACATCATCCTCCAAAGCTTTTCTCGAAATTTCTTCGTCATATTCTCGCGACTCGTGGAGAATCGTGCTCTATTTCTATCGGCAAGACCGCTTCGGCTCCGTGGACCAAAAAGAACGGCGTTTCTTGCGTCGCTGTATTTGGTGTTGTTCGAATACTCCACAAAACACTTGGTAGCTCCTCTGGCCAAGTATGCCTAGCTTTTTCCAAAGGTCCTAGCAGGCGCTTCTTGATGCCATTGCAGATGATGCCATTGGCCTTTTCGACTTGACCATTGGTCTGTGGATGTGCGACAGATGCAAAACTTAGTTTTATGCCCACCTCTTCACAATATGCTTTGAACTCCTTGGAAGTAAAGTTACTGCCGTTATCTGTGACGATGCTGTGAGGTACTCCAAAGCGAAAAACAATGCTCTTCACAAACTTTATTGCGGATGCCGCATCCGGTGAATTTATTGGCTTCGCCTCTATCCACTTGGTAAATTTGTCGACAGCCCACCAGCAAATATTCATATCCTCCTCGGCGACGCTTTGTGCAATTTACCCACCATGTCGAGACCCCATTGAGCAAAGGGCCAAGACAATGGGATTGGCATAAGTTCCGCCGCTGGTGAGTGAGGTCTTGCCGCAAATCTTTGACACGCGTCGCAAGTGCGCACTATTTCCTTTGCATCCTCTATTGCTGTGAGCCAATAAAATCCTGCTCTGAAAACCTTAGCCGCGATAGCTCTGCTACTCGCATGGTGCCCACATATTCCTTCATGCACATCCTTTAGGATTATCCTTCCTTCTTCGGGTGTAACACATCGTTGTAGCACACCCGAGATGCTGCGTTTGTATAGCTCCCCTTTTACCACAGTAAAAGCTTTTGATCGCCTAATTATTCGCCTTGCTTCGACTGGATCGTCGGGTATAGTTTTCCTTAGAATATATGATATATAAGCTTGCATCCATGGAATTTGCACCATCATGACTAGCTCTTGCTCTTCTTCTTCTTCTGCTCGTGTCTTTGGCGATACTCGAGGGTTTCTCTTTTTTCTCCTTCTTTGTTTTTGCCGGCTTTGTTGATCTCTCGCTAATCTCTTCCCGTAACACACCCGGAGGAATCGCGAGGCATTGTGACCCGATGTTTGCGAGAACGTCGGCTTCATCGTTGCTCATCCCGCTAATGTGGTTTACCTCGCATCCATCGAATAACTTCTCCAACTCATTGTACACCTCTTTGTATGCTATCATACTTTCATTAATCGCATCGCATTGATTCATGACTTGCTGTGCTACCAACTGTGAGTCGCCGAAAATTTTCAGCCGGGTTGCACCGCAAGCTTTTGCCATCTTCATCCCGTGTATGAGAGCTTCATATTCTGCTTCATTGTTAGATGCGTTTGGGAACGTCATCCGCAGTAACATACTTCAACTTGTCGCCTTCGGTGATACTAATATCACGCCTGCTCCAAAGACCTTCCAATCTTTTGGACCCGTCGAAGTTCATGGTCCAAGTTCTCGATAAACTGGGGGTCCCGTGTTTTGTAGCTCCATCCACTCTGCAATGAAATCTGGTAAGACCTGCGATTTTATTGCTTTTCTTTTTTCATACGTGATGTCCCGAGGGGAAAGTTCTATTCCCCAGAGGGAGACACGACCCGTAGCTTCTGGGTTGTTCAATATATTTGATAAGGGAGCCTCGTTGACCACTATTATCGGGTGTGCCGAAAAATAGTGTCGCAATTTTCTTGCTGTCGTGAATACTCCATATGCTAGCTTTTGATATTGCGGGTACCGCTGTTTTGACGGCGACAGTACTTCGCTGATGAAATATATTGGCCTCTGAACTCCATGAAGCTTGCCTTCTTCTTCCCTTTCGACTACTAGGGCCGTGCTGACCACCTGAGGTGTAGCTGCAATATATAAGAGGAGAGGTTCTTTCTCTTTTGGCGCCACCAATATCGGTGGTGTCGAAATTGCTCGCTTGAGATTCTCGAAAGCTCTGTCTGCTTCCTCGTTCCATTGAAATTTTTCCCTTGCTTGATCAATGCATAGAACGGCAGCGCTTTTTCTCCTAGCTCGGCGACGAATCCGCTTAAAGCCGCGACTCGCCCCGTTAGCCGTTGTATTTCTTTCAACTTTGTTGGCTTTCTCATAGTAACGATGGCCTGTATTTTTTCGGGGTTAGCTTCAATCCCCCTTGCTGATACTAAGAACCCGAGAAGTTCTCCAGCGGGAACTCCGAAAGAGCACTTTGTCGGGTTCAGCTTGAGGCAGAATCTGTCGAGGTTGTCGAAGGTTTCCTTTAAATCTTCGATCAGTGTTGACCCCTTTTTTGACGTTATTACGACATCGTCGATGTAGACTTGTACATTTTTTCCAATCTGTGTTGCTAGGCACTTCTGCATCATCCGTTGATATGTTGCTCCCGCGTTTTTCGTACCAAAGGGCATTGTTTTGTAGCAAAACACGCCATAAGGTGTGATGAACGCTGTTTTGGCTTCGTCTTCTTCTTTTAATCTGATCTGGTTATAACCGAGTATGTGTCCGTAAAGGAAAGACGTTCGCATCCCGCCGTGGAGTCGATGATTTGATCGATCCTTGGGAGGGGAAAGTGATCCTTGGGACAATGTTTATTGAGACACGTGAAGTCGACGCACATGCGAAGGACTATTGTGTGTTTCTTCGGCACCATCACTGGGTTAGCTACCCATGTGGCTTCTGTTGATATTTCCCTGATGAAACCAGCATCTTTGAGTCGGTCTATTTCGGATAACATAGCTTTGCGACTAGGCTCCGAAAAACGCCGCAAAGGTTGCTTTACTGGTCTTGCGAGAGGATCCAAATTGAGGTGGTGCTCGGCAAGTTCCCTGGGTACTCCTGGCATGTCAGCTGGACACCCTGCGAAGATTTTCCACTGCTCACGGAGGAACTCGACGAGCGCGTTTCCTATGCGACATCCATGTTTGCGGCAATGGACGTCGTTTTCTTTGGATCTGTCGGGTGGATCTGTACCTCCTTTGAATCCTTGGCTGTGTTGAAAGTTGGCTCCTTAGAAGATCTTCCTACCTCTGGCAGCACGTCATAATCAGTGAATCGTGGCGCCGCATACTCTGCTTGCATCCCGAAAGTTTCTGATAGTCGATGAAAATCCTTGTCGCACTTATCAGATAACGCGAAACTTCCTTTGATTGTGATAGGTCCGTTAGGCCCAGTGCAACCTCCACAACAGGTATGTATAGTGCGGCACCGCCATGAACCCGGCGTACGCTGGTCGTCCCAACAAAGCGTGATATTGTGACGGGAAATCGACAACTTCGAACTCCGGATTCTCTATCCCGTAGTTTTCTCGGGTTCCAAACCGAACGTCGAGGTTGATCTTGCCCAATGGGTAACTTGGCTTCTCTCGGTGTGATCCCATGGAAACGTGTTTCAGCTTGGTTTCAAATTTGCTAGAGATATGTTCATCTTCCTCAATGTATCTCGCATACATGAGGTTTAAGCTACCGCCGCCATCTATGAAAACTCTCGACACGTCAAATCCAGCGATTATCGCGGGTAAGATAAGTGCCGATTGTCCTGGTCGCGGAACTTGCTCGCGGATGGTCTGCGATTATGAAGCCGATGTCTTGCCCCGACCAATTTAAGTACTCGATCGTTGGTGGGGGCATCTTTTCTGCCATGAACACTTGTCGCGAAATTACTTTCTGCGCCCCGTTTGATGGCCTAGCCTTTCGAATCATCGAAACCGCACCATTAGAGTTGGGGTCAACATATGGAGGTGGGTGTGGTGCTGCCGCTATTCTGAGCTGGTGTCGATTTTCTTCGGTAATTGCGGGAGGGGGTGGAAGGTGAATCTCGCTCCTTGGCTCCCGAGGATTTCTGTTATTTGCTTGGGCATTTGCGATTCCTGCGGCTCGCAGCATTGCCTGAAAATTGCGGCAGTCTTTCTGGAGATGTCCTGACTGTCTCTTTCCATTGTTGTCAAGATAAAAGTGCATTTGGCACGGACCGTTCATCATTTCCTCGGGAGACACATAAGGTCTTTGGATCCTTGGTCCACTATTTTGCCTGTTGCCGCGAAAATCACCTCTATTGTCGCCTTGTTGCTCGTTGCTCCTTTGATAATCATCTCGACTATTTCCTCCGGGATTTCCCCGAAAACCAGCCGATATATGGCCGGGAGCATCGTTATTGTAGAACTGGCGAGAAAATCGCCTTCTATTTTGATAATTTCGACCACGATCCTCTTCTGGCGACCTATGTCGCTTGTTGTAGATTGCGTCTTCTCCATCTGCCCATTTATTGGCTATCTCCATGAGTGCTGATATTGTCTTAGGGTTAGTTCTCCCTAAGTCCTCGACGAAATCTCCTCGCCTGATTCCTGCCACAAACGCATCTATTGCCCTCTCGTCAGATATATCTTCTGCTGAGTTCTTTATGATGTTCCACCGCTGTATGTATTTCCTCATCGACTCGTCGTGTTTTTGTCGACACGCTCTCAACTCCTCCAATGACGCAGGTTTTTTGCAGGTGGATCGGAAATTTTTCACGAAGATATCCTCAAAGGTCTCCAAGCTGTCGATGGAACTTGGGGGGAGTTTCTTTATCCAAGATCTCGCGGCACCGCTCAGATGAACTTGGATACTTTGCATGGCTGTTGCTCTGGTTCCTCCTACCAGCTTCACCATCTCGAGATAATCCACGAGCCAATCCTCGGGATCTTGTAGGCCGTCGAATTTCTTGAAATTTTCGGGTAGTTTAAACCCTTTTGGGACTCGAGTTTTTCGGACTCTTCTCGTAAAACACGGGAGCCCACACATATCTTCGTCGGCAACTTCTGGTGAGTGCTGACGTTCCCTTCTTTCTTGTCGCGCTCTGTCCACCCTTGCTTGGACTGCTGTGTCTCTTGCTCCACTTGTTCTTGGTGGGTCTTGAACTGCTGCGGTGGGTCGTGGACTATTTTGCCTAGGATTTTCTTCGGGAGGCGTTGTTGCAAACGCTGTTCCCATAACTCCTACTCCAGCCATCGCCATATTGAACAATGGTTCTCTCGGGTCCCCAGGAGGTGGTCTGGACGCCAAGATGTATGCCTGTGTTGCCATGTAACCTGCTTCTGGTGTTTTTGGGATGATATTTCCCCTTTCATCGATCGTCATGAAGGACATGTCGAGATTTTGGATTAGGTTTCCTCTTTCTCCTTCTGGTATATTTTGTAGTCGAGATCTTGCTCTCCTTCGAGCCTCTCTCGTGACTATCTCCCGATGTTCCCGAAAGGCGACTTAGCTCTGCTCGGCGTCCGCTTGATGCGTAGCCGCTTCTTTCCTCCTCGTTCGTGGATGCTCGTCTCGTTTTTCCAATTCTCTCGCTTACTCGAGCAAGTCTATATTGATATGCTTGTAACTCTTGTACGGTAGCAAGTGGTATTCATTGGTTCTGATCCATCCATGGCTCTCGCAGCCCTATCCCACGCAGCTTGCGGGAGTTGGACTTTTGCACGAGTTGAAGAGCCGGCATATTTAGTGCCTAGACCTGTCCCGAGATCGCCGGGATCGACGTATGGATTTCCCAAATCGTCGAAAGCCTCTCGACGTTTGTGGTTCTGATGTACCCGTTTCTTCTATTGCACAGATCTGGTGGTATTTTGCGTATTGATTTTTGTCAAGGTTGGTGACACCATCATACAGAGTGGTGAGGACCTTCCCGATGGCGACAGATTTGTCGATGAAGTTGAGGCTGCCGACGCTTTCGGAGTCGCTGCTTATAAAGGAGTCCGCAGACGACTCGAAGGATGTGTTGCTGAAGATCTTGGCGAGCTTTCCCTTCGCTTTGGTGTCGATGAAGTATGGCGACGAAAACTCCTCGTCACTCGACGAAAAGCTAGAATCGATCGCTGAAAATTCCGACGAGATCGGAACTTCGAGACGGTAGGATCCTTCCTTGTTGACGCCAAATCGGAATTCTCCGAACGTCATGATGATGGGCTCCTCCAGATAGGCACATGCATCCATACGGGAGGGCGGGTGAGGAATAAAATTGAATAGATCAGTTTTTCCCTTGTTACCTCGATCCATCGCATTGCTTGCTGTTGATGAAGTCGAAGATCTTGAACGTGCCATCGAGATCAGCTCCTTGCAACCTCTAATTCCCACGGACGGCGCCAATTGACAAAGGATTAACTTGTCAATGCCTACAGATTGTAGACTAGGGTTTTGCTAGAAGTAGAGGGCAAGTAGATCTCGAAGGTTTAGGCGAAAAGTACTCGGCGATTATGAAAACTAGGGTTATGTTGACAGTAGATTCGATCCCTTTCTTTGTCCCTCGACTCCCCCTTATATAGGAGGTGGAGCCGAGGGTTTCGTTTTACATAAGTTACAGAGTCCGGGACGGTTTCTAACTCATCCCGCCAGATTACAAATAACTCTTCCTATTACAACTCTAGCTTTCCTTAATATATCTTGGACTCTCGAATCTTCTTATTCTTCGGGTAGTGGGCCTTCAGTAAACTCCGGGTACTATCTTTGGCAGGCCCATTTGGGATGCCTATGTCACATACCTCATGGAAAAATTCCTTTGCTACAATCAAACAAACTTCATCTTCCTATAGGATTGAAGTAGCCATGCCATTTAAATCCTAAAATGTATCCTAATATGAAATGAAATTTTAATCTACTAAAAAAGAACGCATAGAGCATGTCAATGTATGGCTAAAGGTCCATCCCGCAAAGCCTCCCGAGCGACACTGGGAGGCCAACGTACTTGAGGGAGAACTCGATACTGACACTAGGGAACTCCACCAGGATGACATCAAGGTCTAGGTGACTGCAACGAATCGGAGCTGAGACGAAGCTCTTTGCAATGTTAGTGACTAGGTAGTTAACGTGTCCCCAAAGTTCTAAAGTGTTTGGTTGTTTTTATCTTTACCACTAAGCTTTATTTTGCAGGATTGAATGAATAAGGGTAAGATAGCTTATGTTCTAGTGTTGGCTACGAGTGAAATAATATGGCATCGCACAGAAATGACATGCGCAAAAAACATGTGTCCTTGAACAACCGCTTAAATAGTGGCACTCGTACAGTTTTTCGCGAAAACGCAAAAGACTTGCGTTTCGATGCATTGATAGATAGAACGAAAGGTTATATGTACATGTCCATGAGAGGACGAGCACCCCGCACTACAACTCGACCCAAGAAAGGAGACCTAGTCTAGGGGAGGAGCTGGCGGACACCCCGGGCTCCCGCGTTCGCCCACTGTCGCGCTTCGGTCTTGATGTCGCCGAGCAAGGAAGGCACTGAAGGCTGTGCGTTGTCAAAGATCGCAGCATTCCGGTGCTTCCAGATCCACCACGCCGTGAGCATGATTATCGACGATGTACCTTTACGCAACTGGCGAGGGGCGGTACGCACCACCCTCGACCACCACTCCGCGAAGTCCCCCTCTGAAGAAGGAGGTCCAGAGGTGGATCGGATCCATGAGAGGACCTCGAACCAGACCGTCCTGGAGAATGAGCACCCAGTGAGAAGGTGCGTCATAGTCTCCTCGGATTGGTCACACAGCGGGCATCTGGGCGCATGTGGTAAACCACGACGCGCCAGCCTCTCACCCGTCCAGCATCTGTCAAGACAGGCCAACCATATGAAGAACTTCACCCTAGGGGGCGCCCAGGATCTCCAGTTCAGCTCCCATGATGGTGAGGTGATCCCTCCCTGAAAGAGGGCACTCGTACAGTTGACCCTAGGAAACATATCAATCTTAGTTAAGCACTTACAATATGCATACATGCTCATCGAGTAGCCAAAGCAAGAGGAAAATACATGGCGACAGACATAAACCCAGAGACACATCGATGTCTAGGTCACCACATAAAATCGGAGGGACGAAGATCTGTGCAATCTTAGTGACTAGGCCAGTGACGTTCCCAAAGTTCTGAAATGTTTTGTTGTTTTTAGCTTTACCACTCAGCTTTATTTTGTGGGGGTGATAACCGTGTACAGCAAGTTATGTTCTGTTGTTGGCGACGAGTGATTTTTTTCTTTTTCAAAATGTCACCGAACAGAATTGCCACAGGTGCAAATAACATGTGTACAGTGGGGCGCTGGGAAACATGTTATTTTTGCTTCAAAAGTATATTAACAAAAATATGTTATCTCTGCTCTCAAACATCTGAATCTTAGTAAAAGCACAAGGAAAATACAAGGCAACATGACATACATAAGCTAGCACATATAATACTACCAGCGACACCAAACTTGCACAAACGATAGCGACTTAATTAGTGCTCCATGGCACATCACACACTCCAACGGCACATGAATTGAACATACACGCACATGCATTACATACCCATGGCACATTTGACCATACACCAGAAATGACAGATATCGAAATTGGGCCCGGAAGATACATATTCCACGATTCCAGTAGCCGGTAGAAGCTCGCACATACACTCTGGCGAGCTGGAGCAGTGCGAAGCCATCAGCAGTCCGAGAAGATAACACACGACGAAGGCCAAGAGACGTAGGATAATACGACTGAACACGAAGCCAACGACGCCGCAACCGACTTGAAATATGAATACCACCATGGGGACGAGGAACCCGAGGAGAACATTATAGCACAGGAAACCAGGGCAGCCGCCAGCGAAGCGGCAAAGAGTACACAGCAGGGGGATCAAGATACCGGGGAGACGCCCGAAGATGAGACCAGCAACACCGCCGCCGAAAGTGCGAAGCAGGTAGAAGTAGAGCTTTGGGAAGGCCTCGAACACGGCCCGCGAGATGAAGATCTCGGCGCCCGGCGCCTTCATCATCACCAGCGGCTTGCACACCGCCATCACCACCGGGATCATCGTGTCACTTGGGGAAGCGAATGATGTCCCTGGAGTGGCCGGAGGTGTGAGGTCAGGATGGAGTCCCTGGAGTCAGTGGCCTGAGCTAGGGAAGTCGTATAGATGGGCAGAGAACGAGCTGTGGAAAGTGGCACATTGAGCGTCGGGCTGGTGGGTTCTTATACCGGTGCTCCAGGCCTCCGTCGCAGTCTGCATGCGTGCCGCTTCTCGCGGCTGGCGGCGAACCTGCATTGGCTGCGTGCGCTTGAAAGTACCGAGGCAGGGGTTAAGTTTTGCCGCGACATTCGAGACGCCATCGTCAACCGGAGCTTCATGATGACTGGCTGTGACAGTGTGACGCCTAGGGGCTTGTGCGTGGTGTTATCAAGGATTGGTTCATACTAAAACCAGCAAAATATCGGAGTGTGTGTGTGACGCCTACCACACCCACGATGCACAGGGAAGAAACCAGCAAAATCTAAAACTACAGACAACATGCGGCATCAATCGACATATTCAGGTCAACCACAGTACGTAAACACTGTATTCGGATGACTCATCAACAAACCAAATATCGGAGTGGGGGACCAAAACATATTCAACCAATAAAACCCTTACCTTGCATCTAGAAATGTACACATCATGGACTCCAAAACCAGATAGTATCACTGTCATAAAATGAGACATTAGACACAAACATCACACAAGCTAACCACAACAAGATTTTAGTGTTTAAAACTTTAAAATGAACATAATAATTTAAATACATCATTGAAACCAGTCGCTACAGATGCACATAGTATATGCAGAGGGTTTTGTCCAACTTCAGATATTGATCAGAAATTTCAGCTGAATTAAAATTTGTCTAATCCCAAAGGCCAAGCGATAACTATACATGGAGAGCAAGAAACAAATATAGCCAAGAACAGTATTTCAGGGCACGCAAAACTGTAATATTTAATGAGTTCAGACGACATTTGCTTATAGCTAGCTTGCTGAAATGCACGACAATCATATACCACCAGCATAAATATGTAGATTTTACATATCCCAATTTGTGGATCATTTGTTCTCATCATTTTGTAAAGTGGTGGCCTGTTCTGACTTGAGAAAGCTATAGTTCTTACCGGACAGGAGTATCCTCCAATGCTCTGGTGAAAGATGCCAGCTTGAGGTCAGAAGAGATACGAAGGCAAGCAATGGAAAATGTTGTAAAAAGGATCAGGATACTAAATACTTGATTGTCCTAAGGGTGTACACAAAGTTGAGGTTCTTGTTACTATCCTTCATATCCCAGGAACCATTAGGTAAGCAACACTAAATATTAATATGGTAAATCCTTTTAATGTATGGATACTTTTTTTTTTCTCGAGAAAATGCAAATGACCTTTTCGCTTTATTTGATTGAAAAGATATAATAGGTTTACATCCTCCTAGGCGGTGAATTACATGATGGTCTAAACATCAGTGCACATCCCAGGTGGATGGCAACACTACACGTAGCCCTTTTGCACCAGCTTTCGCCCATGAGCTGACCTCTTCCTTGATCTTGGCGAGCAGGATTGGGATAGACAGCCGGGCACCCTCAAAAACGCAGGAGTTTCTGTGCTTCCATGTTATCCAAGGGATGAGAAGAGTGGCAGAGGCGAGGCCCTAGCGCAACGGCTTGGGAGTGTCAAGTTTTGCGCGACGCCACCAATCCATGATGGAGGGTTCATGGTCAGGGGCAGTTGCAGTCATTCTCAGCCATGCATGCAAGGACCTCATGCCAAACCTGCCGGGTCAGGTGTTGCACTGACTCAGGTGCTTGGTCACATAGGGATGGTGTGGGAGTCCATGTCTAGCCAGGCATTCGGCGGTCCAGCACTGTCTTGGTTAGCCAGCCAATGGAAGAACTTCACTTTCAGCGGCGCCCATGTTCTCCAGATGAGCTTCCAGGAGTAACAAGTTGTTGATCCATGGAAGGTGGCCAGATAGCATGAGCTAGCAGTGTAAGTGCCAGAAGTTGTCAATTTTCATAGCAGCTTGTCAGGCGTGTTGTTGAGTGGGGTAGCATGGATCAAGTGCCATAGCTGTAGGTATTGCCCAATTTCATGAACTCCAAGAACACCTTGGATGTCTCTGGCCCAGCTGTTCCCCTGGAGCCCATCAGACACTGTCCTAGTTTTACGTCGTCTTCCAGGGATGCAATTGACCCAACGGTCTTCCCAGAACAAAGCCCTCTGCCCATGATTGCAACAGAATGTATTCCAACAAAATTTCTGAAATCGAAAGCCAAAAATATAACAGTTAGTTCATTATCCTATGATAAGAGCATTCACACGTCCCGATGGACATCATAATCGATGGAAGCATGTTTGAATATTACTTTCAAATAAAATAATTACATGCTCATAAAACATAGGATGGCATAGATGCTGGTTTAACCGTCAGGATATTCCTATTCTGTTCAAGTGTAACCTCCTAGCTCTGGTGAGGAAGGAATTAATTTGTACAATCAAATATTTAATTCAAAGGTTTTACATAAATACTATCAAAGCAGTTGTCACCTTAAGAGTTTCTTGATGCAGGGCTGGGTTTTTCCCCTTTACGAAAAAAGCTTAGAATTTCCTGTAGAACAATTTAATCAAGTTGATTGGGATGAATTATCTCTTCAAGCTTTTCATATAGAGCTGAAAGTAAGGAACGCTTATGCATGGGTGCAGCAGAAAAAACACAAAAAGATAGGAAAATTATTAGTTAACACAATGTCTAAGGACTAAGTGGATATCAATACAATACCTCTTACTCTTTCCTTGGAAGTGACCGCCTGAAAGGCCTAGTAGTATGTTCTCGTTTGACCTGTTCAGGAATACCAACAAATTCAGTCTACTAAACAAACAACAATACCTAGTAAAAGATATTTTCATTGCCAATTAATGTATCAAGATCATGGGGGAGGGGCAGCCAGAGACCTTGTCACATGGATTGGAGGTCAGGAATCAGAAGCAGAGTTCCATCTCATACGCGGCCGATGGTACCGGAGAGGCGGAGACGTTACCGGAGAGCAGGTAACATATGTTTCTCCAGTTCTCACATTGAAAACGAAATCTCAAATTTGAGCATGCATGGCCCTGGCTATTTGCTGCCCCTCCTGATTCACTTCGTTTTTATCCACTACTCTAAAACCTGGGTGGCATTTTCTTTGAACTCCACTATTCCATTCATTGGACTTAGCATATGAATCAATCAGTCGATCAACGAGGCGCGTAGGAATCACAAGTCACAAGCAGCATCAATTTGTGACCCATCACATGATCCCAACGCACAAATGGCACAAGAGGAAACGGAGAAAGGAAAACACCATCTATTTGGCTGGCACTTACAGCGAGCGTGGGAGGACAGTCGACCAACACCATCCCTGTCAAAACACTCTACCCCGTTATTCCTCCACGAGCAGAGCCAGCGCCGCCGCCGATTGCTGATGGCATTGTGCGGCCATATGTGATGGATCCCCTATTCCTCGTCCCCAAGACTTACCCCGACGCGCCCCCGCTTGCCATCGACTTCTGCGCCGCGCATCCCCAGGAGTTGGCCGAGCCCGACCGTGCAGACGTGGCCCCTCCCCAGGCCAATGCCAAGCCGCCGCCGCCGCTAAAAGATGTGGTATGTGTTGAATATATAGGCAAATATCCATATGAAATAATCCGTAGATGTAATTGATAAATCATGACTAGGGAAATAACAAATAAACTAATCATGCAGACTAGAAAGATAGATGAACAGATCACATCTAAACAAGACAAACCGATCGCATCTACCACAGTGACTAGAAGAAGTAACTCTAACAGAGACTGAAAGAGAAACGACAAGATCACATACTTCGCAGCAGCGTCGTTGTCGCCCATGTTGAGGTTGTCGAAGAAGTCGCTGAGATCCGGGAAGAAGTTGTCGGTGTGGAGGAACTCGTCGTCCGAAGACGACGTCGTGCTGCCAGTAGTCGCGCCGGAGCGCTCCCCAAAAACCTGATTGCCCCTCACCCGTACAGGTTCACGAGAGGCAGGGTTCCGGAGGCCTACTGTCCCGGCAGTCGGTGCACGCCGACGGACGGGATGAGGAAGACGAAGGCGGCGGCGCAATGAACTGGAAACAGGTAGTCACATATGTGGCACGTTTAGGCTAGGGTTCTCGTCCGTGCTTATATAGTGCGGTTCGGGAAGGTCGTGGGGCGCAGCCCACGTCAGAGTCGGCACAGCCACGATCCAGAAAAACCGGAAGGCAAAACGGCTGAGTAACGCGTCCGTTAATGACTCAAAATTGATTACACAATTAATTTCCCAAACAGCAAAAAGATAAGCTCGGCTCGGCGAGATTCCCGCAACCCGCGGCGCGTCGTGACGTGACGTGTCGTGACGAGGCGTGGCGAGGCGGGCGGCGGAGGAGGAGGAGTGCGCGAGGGCTCTCTCTCTTCTCACTCACTTACTAGGACTAGAACAGCCCACCTTATAT
Source organism: Lolium rigidum (assembly GCF_022539505.1). NCBI lineage: Eukaryota > Viridiplantae > Streptophyta > Magnoliopsida > Poales > Poaceae > Lolium > Lolium rigidum. The sequence continues at coordinate 347,169,591 of NC_061510.1, forward strand.
ACCACTCCAACTCTCTCCCAACTAGCAATGTGGGACTAAACTTTAGCCCCGACTAGTGCTGCCACTGATTTATGATATGGGCCATGTGAGTTTCAGAATTTGATAATGGGCCATGGGCCAAAGGCCAAATGCCCACAAATTCCAGCAATCCCCCACAAGCTCTCATTGGCACATCTCATCAATAAGTTTCCAGAACATTGTTTTATATACCGGTATGTCGTGGAGACTGTTAAGTTGAACTTCCACTTAAAGCTTCATATTACACTAGATTGCAACTTGGATAGTGGACTATGCCTTGAACTACAAGTTTTCGCGCACTAGCTTCATACAAAGCCTAGACCGATACTAGGCTGCCGCGAGGCTTCCTCGCGGTTTGGAGCTTATACGTCATACTCCAGGGCCTTTCATGAGTTTACTAGAGAGCACCCAACTCTCATAGATTGCGACGTTTAACAATCGGACTCATATAGGTGTGTTCTTCAAAAGATGTTCTGCAGGACAACATCTCTGCTAAAATAAGCCACTTAGAACACATTAAGATAATTATCAACCTGCCATGCAGATTAGGAGAGTATTGCATCTTACGGAGTGGTAAAATTGCTATAGGGGTATATACTCTCCTCTCAGCTGACCAACAGCTTGTCTCCCAGTTCTAATTCACGGGATCTCCGATCACATAGAGTGGGTTACCACCGTGGACAACTCATAGTGTGGGTCTCATACCCATCTCCCTCGATGCATTTTCTATCACATTTCGTGATAGTCCCTTTGTGAAGGGGTCCGCCAGGTTTCTAGACGTATGGATATAATCCAACGCTATAACTCCGGAGTTTCTCATTTTCCTGACAGTTTTCAGTCTCCTCTTCACATGCCTTGATGACTTCATATTATCCTTAGAACTGTTTACTTTGACGATCACGGTTTGATTATCACAGTTCATAGGAATAGCGGGTATTGGTTTCTCAACCACGGGTAAGTCCATCAAGATCTCTCGAAGCCACTCGCTTCAACGGTGGCTGTGTCTAGTGCTTGTGAGTTCTGCTTCCATAGTTGACCTCGTAATGATGGTCTGCTTGCAAGACTTCCAGGAAACAGCGCCACCTCCAAGTGTAAACAAATAACCACTTGTGGCCTTAGTCTCATCAGCATCAGATATCCAATTTGCATCACTATAACCCTCAAGTACCCTTGGATACCCAGTATAGTGAATGCCATAGCTCGCAGTACCTTTTAGATAGCGCAAAACTCTCTCAAGAGCATGCCAATGAACATCTCCAGGTCTAGACACAAAACGGCTGAGTTTACTTACAGCAAAGGAGATGTCAGGCCTTGTGGCGCTGGCTAAATACATAAGCGAGCCAATAATCTGCGAATATCGCAGTTGATCTCTAGCAATTCTTTTATTCTTACGAATAATCACACTAGGATCATAAGGCGTTGGAGAAGATTTGCAGTCGCTATACCCGAAGCGACTCAGGATCTTTTCCACATAGTGGGACCGAAGCAATGTAATCCCACCATCGTCATCCTTCGACAGCTTGATGTTTAAGATCACATCAGCTACTCCCAAGTCCTTCATCTCAAAACAACGAGATAGGAACTCCTTGACCTCCTTAATCACAGTAAGGCTGGTCCCAAATATCAATATGTCATCGACATAGAGACAGAGAATAACTCCCTCGCCCCCACCATGGCGATAGTATACACACTTGTCAGCTTCGTTTACAACAAAGCCTTCAGCGGTTAAAGTTCTTTCAAACTTCTCATGCCACTGCTTAGGCGCTTGCTTAAGTCCATACAAAGACTTCAACAATTTACACACCTTTCCTTCTTGACCATCTACTACAAATCCATCAGGCTGCTCCATATAAATTTCCTCATCGAGCTCTCCATTTAGGAAAACTGTCTTAACATCCATTTGATGAACGAGAAGACCATGGGAGGCAGCCAAGGAAAGTAGCACTCGAATTGTGGTCAATCTGGCAACAGGTGAGTATGTATCAAAGAAATCTTCGCCTTCTTTCTGGGTATAACCCTTGGCCACAAGACGTGCCTTGTACTTTTCAATAGTACCATCGGGCCTAAGCTTTTCTTGAACACCCACTTGCATCCTACAGGTTTGCACCCATAAGGACGATCAGTCACCACCCAAGTTCCATTAGCTAAGATGGAATCCATCTCGCTACGGACAGCTTCCTTCCAGTAGTCAGCATCCAGAGATGCATAGGCTTCTGAAATAGAAGTGGGAGTGTCGTCCACGAGGTACACAATGAAATCATGTCCAAAGGACTTTGCAGTCCTCTGTCTCTTGCTCCTTTTGCGAGCTTCATTGTCATCCTCCACAGGATTTTCAAAGTGTTCTATAGCCATGGTAGGTTCGGGAAATAATTCTCGAGTAGATGAACTGGGCATCTCCTGAGTTGATGAGCTAGAAGTTTCTTTCATAGGAAATATGTCCTCAAAGAAAGTCGCATCATTCGACTCCATAATTGTACCAACATGCATGTCGGATACCTCAGATTTTACTATCAAAAATCTGTAGCCAATGCTATGAAATGCATATCCCAGAAGAACACAATCCACGGTCTTTGGTCCAAGCTTGCGCTTCTTGGGTATCGACACATTTACTTTCGCCATACAACCCCAAGTTCGTAGGTAAGAGAGTTTCAACCTTTTCCTTTCCCATTCCTCAAAAGGAGTAATGGTTTTGTTCTTTGTGGGGACACGGTTCAGGACATGACATGCAGTCAATATCGCCTCCCCCCACCATGCCTTGATGTATCTAACATGGCGTTAACCAAATCAGTTAGAGTACGGTTCTTTCTTTCGGCCACCCCATTTGACTGAGGTGAGTAGGGAGGCGTCCTCTCATGGATAATACCATGTTCCGCACAAAAAGAATCAAACTCGTTGGAAAAATACTCTCCACCACGATCGGACCTTAGCCGTTTGATCTTTCGATCAAGTTGGTTTTACGCTCAGCTTTAAAGATTTTGAAGTAATTAAGAGCTTCATCTTTAGATTTCAGGAGATACACATAACAATATTGAGTAGAGTCATCAATTAAAGTCATGAAGTATCTTTTCCCTCCTTTTGTCAATTCACCATTCATTTCACAAAGATCCGAATGTATAAGCTCCAGCGGTGCCAAGTCTCTTGCCTCCGCAGTCTTGTGAGACTTACGTGGTTGCTTAGCTTGCACACATACTTGACACTTGGATTTCTTGACAATAGCAAATTTCGGAATTATATTCATATTCGCTAGCCGCGTCATGCACCCAAAATTAATATGACAAAGTCGTGAATGCCAAATATCGGACTCACTATCATTGCAAACATGATTAATAATTTGAGTACATAAGTCTGACAAAGATAAGCGGAACAAGCCTCCGCATACATAACCCTTTCCAACAAATTTTCCACACTTGGAAATTACAACTTTATTGGACTCAAAAACCAACTTAAAACCATCTCGACATAAAAGCGATCCGCTAACGAGATTCTTATTAATGGAGGGAACGTGCTGCACATTCTTCGAGTTGGATGGTCTTCCCGAAGTAAACTTCAGATCCACCATACCAACACCACGAACAGAAGCACGTGAGCCGTTTCCCATCAGCACGGAGGAAGTCCTTGCGACCTGATAAGAAGAAAACATAGAGACATCAGAACATACATGTGTATTGGCTCCGGTGTCTATCCACCAATCGAGGAGAATTACATGCTGAAAGGACAGGTAGGAGAAATACCGTACCCAACGTCCTTCATCTCAGTATCAACGCCAATAACAACATTTGCGGACTTGCCGCTGTTCTCACGCCGATCATGGCGTTCTGGGCAATCAGGAGCCCAATGTCCAGGAGCGCCACAAACATGGCAGTTCCTTTCTTCTTATAAGGAGTCTTCCTCTTGAAGTTGGTTGAGTTTGAGGCTTTGTTCTTCTCGTCAAACTTGCTTTTTCCATTGCTCTTATTCTTAGACTTGTGGGATTGGAAGTTTTTCTTCTGTACCACATTGGCACTAGAACCTCCCTCAAAACTACGAGCGCGTGTGTCCTTTGCTCTCGCCTTCTCTTCCACATGAAGCGAGCCAATGAGATCCGAAACGGAAAACTCTTGTCTCTTATGTTTCAGAGAAGTAGCAAAGTTCCTCCATGAAGGAGGAAGCTTGGCAATAATGCCACCGGCCACAAATTTGTCCGGTAAGGTACACTTAAACTGCTCAAGTTCTTTGGCAAGGGACTGAATCTCATGAGCCTGCTCAACCACGGAGCGCTCATCAGTCATCCTGTAGTCATAGTATTGCTCCATGACATACAATTCAGTGCCAGCGTCCGAGACCCCAAATTTGGCCTCGAGCGCATCCCACGCATCTTTACCATGGTCGAAAGCCATGTACGGGTCAACAATGTTGTCCCCAAGAATGCTGAACAAGGCCGCCTTAAACATGGCGTCGACCTTCTCAAACTTTTCCTGCTCCTCTGCAGAGAGAGGCCCCTCAGGTCTAGCATATGTGGCGCTAAAACAGCCTAGGTTTGTAAACCATAGAACTGCCTTTGTGCGCCACCTCTTGTAATGCATACCATCAAAGGAGGGAGGTCGAGTAGCGGCAACAATGCTGCTTGAATTGATTTGCCTAAAATCAGGTTTTTGGATTGTTGAATATATAGGCAAATATCCATATGAAATAATCCGTAGATGTAATTGATAAATCATGACTAGGGAAATAACAAATAAACTAATCATGCAGACTAGAAAGATAGATGAACATATCACATCTAAACAAGACAAACCGATCGCATCTACCACGAGTGACTAGAAGAAGTAACTCTAACGAGAGGCCGAAAGAGAAACGACAAGATCACATACTTCGCAGCAGCGTCGTTGTCGCCCATGTTGAGGTTGTCGAAGAAGTCGCCGAGATCCGGGGAAGAAGTTGTCGGTGTGGAGGAACTCGTCGTCCGAAGACGACGTCGTCTTGCCGGTAGTCGCGCCGGAGCGCTCCCCAAAAACCCGATTGCCCCTCACCCGTACGGATTCACGAGAGGCAGGGTTCGGAGGCCTCATCTGTCCCGGCGGTCGGTGCACGCCGACGGACGGGATGAGGAAGACGAAGGCGGCGCGCAATGAAGCGGAAACAGGTAGTCGCATATGTGGCACGTTTAGGCTAGGGTTCTCGTCCGTGCTTATATAGTGCGGTTCGGGAAGGTCGTGGGGCGCAGCCCACGTCCGAGTCGGCACAGCCACGATCCAGAAAAACCGGAAGGCAAAACGGCTGAGTAACGCGTCCGTTAATGACTCAAAATTGATTACACAATTAATTTCCCAAACATCAAAAAGATAAGCTCGGCTCGGCGAGATTCCCGCAACCCGCGGCGCGTCGTGACGAGGCGTGGCGAGGCGGGCGGCGGAGGAGGAGGAGTGCGCGAGGGCTCTCTCTCTTCTCACTCACTTACTAGGACTAGAACAGCCCACCTTATATACCACTCCAACTCTCTCCCAACTAGCAATGTGGGACTAAACTTTAGCCCCCACTAGTGCTGCCACTGATTTATGATATGGGCCATGTGAGTTTCAGAATTTGATAATGGGCCATGGGCCAAAGGCCAAATGCCCACAAATTCCAGCAGTATGCGCCGCGTTCCTGCTAGCTCGAGCCCTCCCCCAAGAACAACTCGGAGTTCGTGCACTGCCTCCGCCTCAACCAGCACCGCCTCGACAATATCTTTGTCTGCCTCTCCAATGCGCCGCCACCGCCTCTCTTGCCTTCATCTTAGCCCCTGTCTCCTCCAACCTCCAGCGCCAGGGCCAAGGAAGCAGCGGCGTTTCGGTGGGGAGAATGGATGCGGCCGGAGGAGAGGAGATTGGAAGAGGAAGGGGATTTTTCTGTTGGGCGACCACCGCCGCGCCACCCAAACCTGCACGCACGTGCGTGACGTGTTAGCCGGGAGAGGGCTCGCGAGGTCGGTTTGAGATGCTTTTGACCAGGGCTTCGGTCTTCCTCTTCCTATTCTTTTGTTGCAGCGGCAGGATTCAGTGAGAGTTATCAACCCTATGCGCTTAGAGCATCTCCAGTCGCGTCCCCCAAATGAGGTTTGGGGGACCGCGGACAAGAAATGGGGCAAAAAGCTATCCAGTCGCGTCCCCCAAAGCTAATTAGAGCCTCATTTTGTGTCCGGCGTCCCCGGTAGAGACTCTATGTATAGAGTCTCTACCGGGAACGCCGGACACAAAAACAGCGTCCACATGCATGCATGCAGCCCCTAGTCCCCACACTTTCTCTCACCTACTTTTCCCATATTTTATTAAAATGCATGCATCCGGACGCTGTTTGAGTGACGCGGCTGGAAAGGGCCTCTTTTTTATACAGATTTTTGGTCTCTTTTTGTCCGACGCGGTCCTAAACGTGCCCCAAATCATTTATGCCGGACGCTTTTTGAGGGACACGACTGGAGATGCTCTTAGTGCTCCGTTTTTGAATCTGATATTTTCTTTGAAAATTGGGTTGCATCGGTAGTTTAGAAGTCCATTAATGCACTGAATTGCTCAATTGATGCATTGATTTAGGTTATTTTTTATATACGGAGCCATGAGGAAACAGCAGGCGATGCAGAAAAAAAAATAAAGCGAAATGAAGAAGCTGTTGAACTCCGTTTCCGATGCTATGGCTATGGAATATGTAAATCAAAGGGAAGATGAAGATGGATATGAAAATCAGAGGCAAAAATGTACGAAGAGCATTACTTGAGGTTCGGTCCTATGCAGCATAAACTAAGAGCATCTCCAGTCGCGTTCCTCAAACAATGTCCGGACAAAGCGCCGGATTAGTCGTTTGGGGGACGTCCGGACAAAAATTTCGTTTGGAAAAGGTCCCTTTTCTAGCCACGTCCCCCAAACGCGACCTCCAAACAAAAAGTAAGTGTAAAAGTTGTGTCCGGCGTCCCCGGTAGAGACTCTATACACAGGGGATGGGCGAGGGACGCCGGACAACATTTGGAGCACGTCCGGACCGAAGCGGCCTTTAGGGCACGCGACTGGGTCGTTTTTTTTTGACCGGCGTCTCCCAAATCCCTTTGGGGGACGCTTTGGGGGACGCGACTGGAGATGCTCTAAACACCTAGATATAATTATTGATTTTGAAGCTAAGAAAAACATCTCTAGCTAGGCTTTATATGGGGTCTTCTCTTTGGAGCATCCAAAATACAGTCCATAATGCTGAGGTGTATTCTAACCTGTTATATCTGTTGCATTTGCGAGAACAAGACCCTATATATCATCATGACATTGCCATCTAGTAGTATATAACATCTGTTCTATGAATTCCCCATTTTTTATGCTTGTTTGATGTTTTCTATTGAGTTGTCCCCCTCTTGTATTTTGCTCAGGCTCCGCCACTGCTTGCTGCATCCAAAACTAAATCACAAGCTTCTGAGGCGAACAAAATAATGCCCCCACTCCGAATAAGTCCATCAACATCACCACAAAATGAAAGAAAGAACTGTAAGCAAACATATTGGTAAAGAAGAATCGGAAAAAACTCTAAGCAAGCACATGAGAAAGGAAAGAAATAGTAGCAACATGTTCAAGATCATAAATCGGCTTTTTGTTCCATGAGCTCCTATTCTAGAAGACTTTTGCTTCAAATATAGTGGTTGGGAGGGGACACACTGGATCACACCTCTTTCCAGATATGGTGGCCTCAAGCTTCCAATCGATTCACTGATGGTCAAGATAAAGCCTGGGCTGAAGTTCTGTATTCATATCAAATATTCAAATCTATTAGCTTCATTCTGTCCAAACTTGTACAATTAAATGACTGCTACGCTGCTGCCTACCTAACAACTCATGTCGTGATAAGCAATATTTGCATGGAGCAGCCCGTACTGCTCGAGGACATGCCCCACAAGATGATGTTAAGATTATATCTTTTCATATATGTAACGGAATGTGATAGGAGTTTAAAACATATCCGATATCTAGTGAATTCCCTTAATGCAGTCAACCGGTGTAATTGTGTGTAATCACATATAACCTGGATTAACTATATAAACACACTAGATTAAACCCCGCGTGGTTGCTGCGGGACACGTGAGTGCATTGAAAATGTAATTCATTAACACTCTTAGTGTTCAACATTTTCTCTATGACAATTCTAAGTAGTAGTATAAATTATTGCAATAGAAGTATAAAACGTGTTTGCTGAATCCATCATAGTTTGCGTCTGAGGGGAATTGTAAGAATAGCTGTCGGCAGAAGAAAAAAAACTACAATCGTGGTTTTTTTTTTTCTCTCCAAGCACTATACTCCAGCTAGACACACGTACATTCACAAAGTAACTAAAGGATGTATGTGCTGCATTTAAACTTAGATATTGGGTCTATTAAATACAATCTGCGCAACTTCAAGTCAACCAAAGTTTTACTGAAGTTATCGCGATAGTAGCTCCTCACCATAAGCTAAAGAATTGGATCAACTACTAAGAAACTGACTCACAGAAAAATGTACCATAATGAGTTTATCACATTAATATTGATTTTTTTCCACAAACATGATTTAGCCTCGCAATAATAGGATTGAGTTGACAAAAACAATTACCAGGCTTACACAGAGACAGGCCCTGAATATATGCGTGTTTCGCCAGATATATCACAGAGGTGAATTCACATATGAAGAAGATCATTGGGTCAATCAGTAGCGTAAGATTTCCGGCATAGTATCCATCAAAGTTTGGGGTCTGCCTCTAGTTTTGTAATATGTTCCATATAAAGAAGATAAAGAAAAGATGCACCGATCCTTAAAGTGGCAGGACTTGAGGCCACCAGCCCACCACCCAAGGCAACTACACAAAGAGATACCACGAAACAGAGCAAGAGGGAAATGAAAAGAGAAAGCTGTATAAACATAAATCAAGCTTTAGTTATATAATCTTTTCCTTGAATTATTTCCTCACAACTGCAGCTTTGCTGCTCTTCGTTAAAGCCTCAGCACGCCTGCACCTTGTCCAGTCCATATTCAAAATGCAACAAACATTTAGGGATCCAATGCAAACCACCTAGACCAAAGAAAGACTCCATGATAAAAGGTAGGGTTGACTCTACTTGGACGACATAGATCTCACTGTAGAGGAGTTGGATAGCAAGGGATGATGTCTTTCCGAGCACATGGAGGCGAGCTGGTTGTCCATGGGCACTACTCGGTCGGGAGTAACCATGGGACACCATTGCCAAAATTAGTTGGTCAGAAGAGGATTGCACAAGCAATAGAAAACGGAATCAAGAAAAAATGGTACAAATCCTAATACAGTGCTACTCATCTGTATTGTTATTATAAGTTGCTGCAAATTGCTTGAAAAAGCTGTTTCATCACCAATAGTTAGGACCCTTGTACTTATTTAGAGGCACGTCCAGGGAAAGTGAATTGGCAAGAGTAAAAAGATAGCACATACAAAAGCAGTAATAGAAAACAACTACATAAGATTGTTCTTTCCGATTTTTATTTCTGTTTCGCAAAATGTAGCCATGTCTGTTTTATGCACAAAAAATCGGAAAGTATAAAGGCAAGAACAAAAAAGTGAAGAAGGTTAATGGGATCATGAAACCTGCTTTGTTCAGATCCTGCTATTCCTCGTTGATCTTCATGGGGCTAGGCCTTTGGTGTTGACCTCTCAGTCGTGCGTTCCGCTTCCACCACTGTATGATATCTAGGAGATCTGGAGAAGGAGAGTGAGAAGCAGTGCTTGCTCCTACCTTGAGAGAACAGTACGCCGATCGAAATCCAGCGAAATCTGGAGGGCTTGAGCGAGCAGCACACCCAATCCAATCAAATCGTTGGCGCGGCGGAACGTGTAGCAGTTTTTGAGTCAGATCGCTACCTTGCAGATTGGGGAACTGATTAGGAAACTGATGTCACATATAGGTTTTTAACCTAGAGCTGCCGCCGGTGGTTCATGAACCGAGCAGTTTCTTGCGCCTTTACAGCGCCATCATTATCGAATCGTGTCAGGAGCCCACGATGGCATATCTCGGCCAGCCCACATATGACGAAGTGGCCCGTACGGAAAGGAATAGGAACCAGCGAGATGCGAGGAGCGGCAGCGCAACACAGAAGCGAAATAGGGTGACGTGGCTGCACGAGAAGCCAAGAAAATGAGACCAACTATTTATAGATAGAAGATAACCAGTGTGGGACAAGGCATCGCTTCCCACACGAAAACTGATCAGAACTTGCATTTGTTCCCATTTTTCAACATGATAAACATAGTGCTGAGAAAGATACTTTTGATAGATTGTCTTGTAAGAAGATCGTCTCCTTTTCGACATCACTGCTTTATGGTGGAAGAAGTGAACTACATGTCAAGTGAAATCGATCATTCCATACTATGTGTTGGCGGAGATCACTGATGATTGTAAGAGCATCTCTAGCAGAGCCATGCCAAAACTGTAAAATAACCGCTAGTTTACGGGTTCAGTTCGGAAATCGGTGCAGATCAGCTGTAAACGGGACGAAACCGATTTTTTTTACAGGCCCAACCCGAAAACCAAACTATGCTCCCTATTTGTAGGGATTGGAAGGTCGAACTGAAGGCTACCCTGTATTCCTAGTGGCGTTTTGGCAGCTGAAACTTTAGCTCCAAACAGTGCAGTTTCGTCGGAGGACTCCCGGAATACGACCAAAATTCGGCAAAATCCGGCCGGAGGACAACCAAATTTCAGCGGAGCCCTGCGTTCCAAGCTCGGTGAAGGGAGAGCTGGCAAACGGCCGGCCACGAGTTCGCCGGGCGCGGGCGGGGCGGCCCTGGAGGCGTCCGTGATGGGGCGGGCGGGGTCGAGCTCGCCGAAGCAGTGTTGGGCGGGGCAGGCCGGGCCCAGGCGGGGCGGGACGGGGCCAGGGCGGCTCGGCGCGGGGTGGGACGAAGCCGGGGCGCGGCGGCGCAGGGCGAGTGGCCGAAGCGGGCGGTGGTTGCAAGCGTGCAGCTAGAGCGGGGGAAGAAGAAGAAGACAAGGGGAAAAAAGAATGACATGTGGGTCTAGTGGCATATTTAGGAATATGCTCTTTTACGATTTTATTTTACGGGTTCTGATTAGCGCCGGGACTTTTTTGACCCGTAAACACGAGTTCAGGGGGGCTGAACTCGCTTTTTACAGTTTAAATGTTTACGGGTTCTGATAGAGATGCTCTAAGAATCCTATTTCCTAATCAATAAAGCTCACAAGTTCCGTCAAAGAAAAAATCGAACATATTTCAATATTATTTTTCATGGTTGTGAGCATGTATTGATTTATTCTAGAGCCATTTGCAACGCACGATGATTTGGTAGTTTTAATAGTGATGATGATATGTACTACTTTTTTACCGGTATCGAGTGGAGATCCTTTGTCGCGTGACTACGTAAAACTGCAGGCTGAGACGCTAAGTACAACAGACTGACGCCCCTACAGTGAATTGTTTGCTGCCGAAGAATTCCACATAGAAGCCCCTGTAAACAAAGGATTATCTTACATTCAGCATCGTAGCTGGCTGCTACTACATGGTTCTTTGCTAATCCGTGACGGTAAGCAGGTGCATGCAGACCATGAGCTGAGCTGGCCGTACATGTGATGCGTCATCCAATCACACTTCTCCATTCTCCAACGAGATCGTAGGCCTATCCACATCTATCTCCCTTCCCTGGCTCACACCTTGCCAAGTGTTCATAGATGAAGAGATCTCTAGTGCACCAATAGAGTCGAAGATCAAAATATTTCCTCTGTCTATCATCTTTCTTGTTGTCTCACACGGCAAAGCTTAGTTCCTTGTGTCTTCTCCAGCGCCATAAATAGCTCCATCCTCCTCGCATCTTAAACCATCTCCACAAACACACGGTTAGATCTTTGGAGAACATACACCACAACAGCAGTTTTAGCAGCTCAATGGCGACCACCACCATGTCCCTCTCTTCCTCGACCTTCGCCGGCAAGGCAGTGCAAAATGTGGCGTCATCCGCCCTCTTCGGTGAGGCCCGTGTCACGATGCGCAAGACAGCCGCAAAAGCCAAACAGGTTTCCTCAGGCAGCCCGTGGTACGGCGCCGACCGTGTGCTCTACCTCGGCCCGCTTTCTGGCGAGCCCCCAAGCTACTTGACCGGCGAGTTCCCCGGTGACTATGGGTGGGACACTGCTGGGCTATCGGCTGACCCCGAGACGTTCGCCAAGAACCGTGAGCTGGAGGTGATCCACTCCAGGTGGGCTATGCTCGGTGCGCTTGGCTGCGTATTCCCCGAGCTACTTGCCCGCAACGGTGTCAACTTTGGAGAGGCTGTGTGGTTCAAGGCTGGCTCACAAATCTTCAGCGAGGGTGGACTCGACTACCTCGGCAACCCTAGCCTCGTCCATGCCCAAAGCATCCTCGCTATTTGGGCATGTCAGGTTGTGCTCATGGGTGCCGTCGAGGGGTATCGTGTTGCTGGTGGCCCGCTCGGTGAGATCGTCGACCCACTCTACCCTGGCGGCAGCTTCGACCCCCTCGGTCTTGCCGATGACCCCGAGGCTTTCGCGGAGCTCAAGGTGAAGGAACTTAAAAACGGCCGTCTTGCCATGTTCTCCATGTTCGGCTTCTTTGTGCAGGCCATTGTCACCGGCAAGGGCCCTCTAGAGAACCTCGCCGACCATCTTGCCGACCCCGTTAACAACAACGCATGGGCTTTCGCCACCAACTTTGTTCCTGGCAAGTAAGTAGTTGTTGACGGCTGCGACTTGCAGCTATTTCAGGCCTACACGCGGTGTATTTTGCACCATTTGGCTTGATTTGTACTACCATGATGTTGTAAATTACGAGGATTCTCGTGGAAAATATGCCTCTTTCTGAAGTCCTCTGCCTTTTGGTGTTTTATGAGCGCAATATATCCGTTTTCAGTTTAAGTTTCTATGGAGTCATTTTCAGTACAAAATTATATAGCGCAGCTCCGTATACGGTATGCATACCCTGGCAAGTGACACCCACTACACGTTCCATTTTTCCCAGCGTTCCCTGTTTCAAGCACTCAGATGGGTGTTACTGTTGATGGGTCATTTCAAACAGGCTAAGTGGTAATATGTCACCAATGACCTATCGATGGAATGAGAAGTAAAATGAGCCATCAATCAATTCCATCTTTAGAAAGATACCAGATGGATCCTGCGCGCTTTGCTGGCCCCGTTGATCATCACAATGAACATGCCTCACTATCGAAGCTACAACCATTGTTTTCTTTTGCAAAGAAGATCTAGAATTGCTATGTTGTTAAATTCTCCTAAGAGGTTCAATACGGAGCCATAATATGAAACAAAAACTATCAACCACAGACAATAATTTCATTATTTCAGGAACAACCTGGTTTATAAAGCATACTCGTTTCACATGAATGATGGAATGCACTTGTAAACCATTTCAACCCCTCTTTAAATCAAAATAAATAAGTAATATTGGATTCCTTAGCTGTTTATTTCAAATAATGAGAACAACAATATTTCACTATGGCTCCATTGATCATTTTTAAGTTTTAGATACACAATACGTCTGGACAATGACAGGGGAGCCACATTCAGCCCCACGTCGCTCCCGTGGAGCAACATGGACGGAACCCTAGAACCCCTTCCCAACCGCCACATTCCTCCGAAAATGGATGTTGGTTTGGGAAAGACAGTTAATAAAAATATGCTTCAGAAATAATACTATTGTGGAGCAGATACAAAAAAGCAAATCAAGCCAATCAACTTTATATCATATAATCAGAACTTTTTAGTTCACATTGCACATAGCGCAAATGAACAGTGAGCAAATGAAATTATATCAGATTATAAACCCCATGTCATGCAACAATTTGTGTAGACTGTAGAACATTTCAACAAACCAAGATATTTTTTATATTATATATATAAAGCTACAAAGTCACAATAATATTGTAGCATTAACACAAAACATAACTACATGGAAAATTCCCAATGCTATTGGCAAGTTAGTACAGCTGACTGATACAAAACTGGATGGGCACAATTTGAGCCGAAGCATACCTGCAAGTGTAGATGTAAACTAAAATATTGAACATTTCCCACAACAAGCTGGATGGGAGTATACAAACAAAATTAATCAACCACTCAATATCTACGCAAATGGAAGAACTGTGTGAAACAACAATAGCAAGCACCCTCTTGCATCACTGCAGCTAAATGAACCTCAATCTATTATATACTAAAAGCAAAATAAGGGTCTGAAATAGAGATACTACGTTAATCCACATCATCAGAATTATTTTAAACTGTTAGATCTGTAATTTAATGGTCATGATTAAAAGAGTTTACGTAACATGTACTACCATTTTTTTTTTTGGACATACACGGTATGTAATATTAGACACGTACGTGCAACCATTTGTAAGAAAGAAAATTAAAAGGAGGCCGGAAAGATTAATTGTGTTAGTCTTTTTCCATGTAGAGGAGTCCACCGGTTGCACTATTCCATGTTTTAAAATTAACGTAAAGGAGTCTCCAGCTCCAATGCGCCCAAGGCGCTAGACGAATTTGAGTTTTTTTTCCTTCCTTCTTCGAGCCGTAGTGTGTTGATTAGCTGCATCTACACATCACACATGAATGTTGATTACTTATCCAGAGATGAAAGGTTTGATGTCAATTAGCACACAGACCTGCAATTTTTTTTAGCACACTCCAACCACGTATTAATTAACTGAATTTGACATGTCATGAGGTAAAAAAGGTTTTTTTTTTGTAGCATACATAGGCACACGACTATGCTAATTAAAAAATGTTTAAAATAATACTCTCTCCATGCCGAAACGATGTCAGATTTTTTTTCTAAATTAGTATATATCTAGACACAAATTTGTCTAAATTAGTATATATCTAGACATTATATAATATAAAAACACGTACGAATTTAGATAAATCTAAGACATTCTTTTCGAGACAAAGTAAGTACAAATTTAAATCAAAAATAGTCGATGAACTATTCTCATATATAAATGAGAGTTAGAACATAAGAAGACATAATGATGTACTACAAGGTTTTACTACATTTGACTGCAGAGTAATTTTCGGTATATATCTCCAATGCATTAAAGTTGAATATGAAATGCATTTCTTTTTTTCATCTACTGTGTGATGAAGTATTAGGTAAATCCCTATTACCCACCACAACACACATGTAGCATCCACTTTTCAGGCACCACATTAGTCCACATCATCAATATTTTGATGTGTAATGTGTTGCTACGATTTAATCAAATAAGTAATGTCGTATAGTATATGGAGTTGTGTGTCAAGGTAATATACAGTGTAGTTTCAAAGTACATAAATAAGAAAGATGAACCATACCTAAAGGCAGGGATTTCTGCGACCAATAGTATCGGCCAACTCCATCTAAGTAGCAAGCATAACCATATGTGACCTCGATGACATGTCTCGGCAAAACTAAATCTGAACCAGGGCTAACATGTGTTCATTATTGACATGTTAATCAACAAGGTTTATGTGTGTCGAGACATAATTCTAAAGAGTAACTGTGCCAAGACTTCACTGGCAAACGACAATGTTGCACTACAAATATGGAATTTGGTACATGACAACTAAAATTGATATGTCAAAGAGTATATTATAGGAAAATTAATGTGTCAACGATTAGAGTATACATGCAAGAACAACTATCAGAATAACAAAGATGTATCACGACCTATGTTTGCCATAATTATACCTAAACCAAGCACAACAAATAGAACTGCATCGACACACTTAAATGCATCACAATGAATGTATCTTTATTTTTAGTGGAAATTATTGTTTAACGAAACAAATGTCATTAAAAATATTTACCGAGCAAGTCATATTTACTTATCATAATATTTATGGTGAATATATAACTAATTATTTATTTTTAGAGCTAAGTGGTTGTGATAGAAGTATCCATGAAACCTAATCTCTTAGTTCTCGAACAATCCATTAAAATACATAGGATGCCCTCGCATTTGCGAGGGCCACTGTGCTAGTTATTTTATAACAAAACCATTCTGCTATTTATGCAAAACCAATAATACCTTGTACTCCTAGCAATCTAGCATGGCACTAAATTTCATTCAGAACCATTTATTTTGAACAGTCACTAAGAGGTGATTAGACAATTTATTAAAACAAAGAAAATAGATAAATGCCTACCCAATTATCATCACAACAACCTAAATTTAGGAATTATGAATGATGTCATATCGGAGGATCAACAGGAAATGAGAAACATGACCGTACATATAAGTGATGGTTTGATCAATAAAATCTGAATCTATCACCACACAATAAGCCAGATGAAAATTATGTGATTCAGATATACTTTTTTGTTCAATTCGATTCATGTATGCTAGAAAATCTAAGCATCTCAAGATTGGAAATAAAATCCAAATGTTGCCCAGCCTTTGTAGAGGCACCATAATGCTTCATGAGTTCATTAAGGATAAATGCTATTCAAAATCCGCAGATCTTTAAATAACTCTGTCCGTGTAAATTTTTCTTTGCTGCTAGTAAGCAAACTTTAACAAAATTTATAACTAACTGGTACCGATTATTCAGTATAATATTTAATAGACCTCCAAAGAAAAGTGGGAGACAGAAAGATAGAAACGTCATGAATCTGTCTTGTGTGGAGATCATAAAATTTTAACCCATCAGCTTTAGTTGTAATATCTACCGATGATGAAGTTAGCACTATCTTCAGCCTGAATTAACAATGCACACTATTATTTAAGTAATAAAGGATGGTAAGATGCTTTACTGCAGGGGTGGTACATGATATACGTAGACTAATGGTAAAACATGGGTTGATTTTGTCCCGGTGCAACATTTATAAGTACAAAACCTCGAATCGGGGTACCCAAAAGTTTCCGTTTCATCAATGGAACACCATTTCACAGCCAAACATTCAGTGTGTGTGTTTCTGAAATAAAGAGAGGTTCAGAAACCCACTACTGCAAAGGATATGTGCAGCTTAAGCTTTGTGTTTCAAAATATTGAAGGATTAGTGAATTTTTTTATTCCAGCACTTCGCTGAAACTTTATAACAGCTTATGGCTATAACTCTTTGTTACACCACTGGCGGTTTGCATCTTTGGCCAAGATAAATACTTGTACTACCTTAAAAAAAAAAACCCGCCGCGCAATCCCATTGATCAAATAAATATGTGGAACGTTGGCATCAGTAGCATTGTTGTTAACTCTCAACGAAAATGGAAAGGCGAATCGATAATATTTTCTAACTGAAGCAAACATAGTAACAGAGACAGTGGTGTGCTGCTGACTGCTGACCAAGGCATCGTCGAAGCATGGCAAGCGTAAAATATCCCTAAAAATGGAGGATTTTATCCCTAAATTTCAATACGGACTGGCGCACTAAAACATGAAAGAAAAATAAATAAAGAGACAAAGGAGATAAATTGGTACCTGCGGATGGAGTCTTTGTACTGGATAGACGTTTGCCTGAGCATTTCGACGGAGTGATGCCGCCCCCGCGCGATTTCCTCCATGGATTTGGGAACCACTTCGAGATCCATGTGTACCGGAAGCATACCTTAGCGCTGGCGTGGGGTGACCCGCGACGGAGGGGGGTCGGGCGGATGCTTTTTTCCAAGACGCCGCGGACGGCGGCGGCGACGCCCACCAGGTTTGCGGCAAGCACGCAGCACGGTCCGGCGCACGGCGTCTGCTCCTCTGGAATTGCCTGGAGGTTGTCCTCTCCACGGCTAGCAAACAACTCTAAAGGAAACAGGATTCTCCAGAGCCACCAGAAAACAGTGACGGCCGCCGGCGCGGCGAGGTGGACGGCCAGGAAAACCGCCAGGGAGGCGTGCAAACGGCGGCGGAAGAGCCGATGCGCAGTCAAGATTCGAAATGCAAGACCAGTTGAGAGATTTTAACACGCTACCAGACATATTTTTTTTGAAGCTTTCACCGGGGGAGAGGATCCCCACCAGAATATATCTATCTATTACTAGTAAAAATGCCCGTGCGTTGCCACGGGTACTCAAATTTCATTTTGCAATGCTCATATATAATTCATAACTCACTATGAAAATTCAAAACGAATTAGGAATATCATAATGTGCTAATACCGAATGCAATAACAAGACATCGTTGATGTGCATCTGCGTGGTTCCAATTCTAGATCTTCTAGTTACTCTTCTGCGGTAAGTTCCACACCTGTTCTGGACCGTCATAATTGAACTCAATAACTTCACCTTTTGGATGTATAGTTAAATATCCGTATGTTGCCACGGTTCATACAAAATATTTCTGGTGGCACATAGGATATAATGCACATAAATATTTAAAGATTTCAACGCGTCGAGCCAACAGAGAGAACATGCATTGCCACAAGAGCACGAGAAAGTTTGAGCTGCATTTTATCGAAAGGATTTGACTATAAAATCTTTACTTATCCTCCCTCATTCAAAGACACGTTCTTTGCCCTTATCATATCAACTAACACAGGTTGTTTGACAAGTAAGAACCAATAGTTTAGCCGTGCAACCATAAGCAAGTTGACTCTAGGTCCCCTACCACTCTCTCTTTCTCATTCCTGGAATTGGCCCTACTTAGATCCATCTGCAATCTACAATATAATGTATTTCCCATATGGGAAATAGAATAGATTTTCTGCATTTGTTCACAACATTTTATTGGTTTACATTAGGAGGCAAATGCAGTGGAACAAGTTTCTTGAACAAACCAAGAGATCACTCCCTGATTTCCATTAAAAAAACAAACATTGTACATAGTTCTTAACCACAACACAGCTACCATCATCAACGGAACAAAAAAGGAAAACTAAGTTAGTATAGTTTTAAAAAAAGGGTACACCTAAAAGAGAACCAAACAGGACACTTACATGCCACAGCCAAGCAAACTGCCAAAAGTAAATGTCTAGAATCCAACATCTTCTTTCTTCCCAACGATGAACCACATATCCTTTATTTGGGCTCTTTTTACACAACTCCAATTTCTTCACCCTCCTTCTTGACCTATTCTCCCATGCGGGCCAGCTTCGACTTGCTCTAAAGATTTCACACGTTGACTTGCTCCAAAACCTTTGCGGGCAGTTGTAACTTTAGCTTCGCTGCCTGCAGATTTGTCCACCATTTAATCCAAAAAAATTCCTATTCATCATTTCTATAGGCTCAGGTGGCCATTTATTTACAAAGCAGACCATGTTTCTTGCTTTTCAAATACCTCGAAACATAGCAGCTATCCCCAGAGTCACCAATTTCTCTTTTTTCCTACTAAAAGTTTTTAACCAATCCACCAAACATTGTTGAGCATTGTCGGTTGCACAACTGACGGTATTCCATAAATATCTAGCATCTAATAGAACATCTTAGATCAGCTCCAAGAAGGATTTCACTCGCACTGGGATCTTCGTTTTGCACGTAAATTTATATGTGACAGTAAATATTCCCTCAAAAAGCTTGATTCTAGTGCAAAATGATCAATATGTAAAATCTGAACAAGTAATTGCGGAGATTCGTGCCGGAACCCCCACTTTGCATTTCAAAGAAAGGGTACAAAAGCATATTTATTCCGAATCAGACGGCGAAAGACCGACAGTTTTAGGAATTTCTTAACCAAATTGGCTTGTCCTCATCAGAATTCAAAGAAATATTCCTAGAACACTCTAATAAGGATCTTCATTCAGAATGTATTTCTCCTGCTAAAGTTATTCTAAAAGTTAAGGAACTGGGCCCTAGGTAAAAGCCTTCTGAACAGTAATATTTTGTTCTGTCAACAAGCCCAACTTGACACAGATTGCTACCACAGTTTCGTTGCTAGCTAGTAGGTGAACCCATGAAATCTTAAGACCTTATGGTACAACACCTACTTAATTCAGGGTTTAAGAAGGACATCAGCGTATTGCGGGAAGCGTCTCATAAATATAGCTCTTTCCTTTGCCAGAACTCCTACTCCACATGTACCATTTAGGTGAGAAAAGATGAACAGGTTGAAGACTATGCACTCAAACTCAGACACAAAATCTCACATATATTTGTTTGCCTTCTTATAACACCTCTCCCACTCACTTTCCAGCACAACATGTATACAAAATGGAGTAAAGAATGATAAATTCGTAAGGTAAAAATTTTGAGAGAGTAACTACTTTAATTACATGCTTTTCACTTGTTGCCTCTATGGACCTTTTTTCAGAGAGGCTTGTGTCACCAAATTTACTGAAGAATGGATCATATATTCTATCCAATCAAAACACACATTTTAGTTCATCAACGAAAATAATGCAGCCACGATGCTAGCAGCATTGGCGTTGTTGTTTAGCTTAATGAAGTAGAGGTGCACATTCTCTCTGACTCCCCAATCCCAGTTCCCAAATTGCAGCGGATGTAGATTAAATCGGTGTGCTTTATACCCGATATTAGAAGAGACCTGGCGGGTAGTGGAAACCACTATTCTAGTGTTGGTAGCAGGGAGTCGACCGTAGTTCTCCGACGGTGGCAACCAACAGTACTTCTGCTTCTCTCCGAATATTCTCTCTTCCATGTTGTACTCCCCAATCCCTGTTCCAGAAAAATGCATGAACCAAGGCCTCCAAAGATGATAAGAAACACATATCAATAAAGATGTAACGGAAGACAACTTGTGTAAACTATATTGTTTGACTGAATGTAGACTGACTCACAACTTCCAGCAATGAACACCTTCATGCACCGAGAAAAGTTCATCAACATGATTTTAAACAAGTAGTAGCACTTGAGAACAGATAGAAGCTTCCAGTAACACATAAAGTAAATTGAATGAAAAGAAAAAAACTAAAGTACGTAACTGTGTAGATATGTAACATGTCCAATTCACTAAATGATCTTGCGTATTGGTTGTGCATATTCCGTGGCTAAATATTACCATGGAATAATTACCTAAATCATATTCACCATGGGATAATTACCTAACCTAGTACTAAATTAGTATGCATATCATTTATTCTCACACCTCAATATATACAGATGACGTAACTATTTGACGGTAACCGTTTACAATGTTCAATCAAACTAAATAAGGATAGTATATAGTTCTAACACTGATAAAACACAAAAGTAGGTAATATAAGCTCCCTGCCCAGAACGGTATGCATGACTTGAAGGTTTCCAGACTCTGAAGCAGACCAGATCTTCAGTCTTGTCTAGCGAACATGATAGGAACTTCTGATCCCAACAAAGCACAGAAGTGACAACAGCTTTTATGCTCCGAGTGTCTAAACTCACTACAAATTTTTAAGGTTTCTCATACCTAAATCCCAAAAATATACCAGATACAAACATAATAGTCAGTACACAATAAAGAAGCAAAACTATGTTTCTGGAAAGGAATTTGCATCGCACCTGGTCCATGCCATGCTAGCTCACTCTACAGGATAGCTCCAGGTTTTACTTAGATTGTACACCCTCTGTTTCAAAAGCTTTTGCAATTTCGGTCTCCTGGCCAACATAATACAACATAATTTCAGTCTAAATTTAATAATTTCCATGATTTAAAGGGACAAAATAAGACTTAAAATGAATCATCAAAGATTTGCTACCCGTATGTCATTCTATTCTTCCCTGAAGACCTCTGCCTCTTGGTCCACATACCAGAACGGCTACTGGGCCGCCACGGTACTCTTAAATGCTCAGCAATGACGACAAAGCACATTCTCTATATCCGTCGTGAACTCCTAAGAAAATAAGCCGACGCGATGAAACAAATGTAGAAGATTCCACTTTCCACCATTCTACAAGAGTGCTCTCCTCATTCATTTCCATTTTACACGGGTGACTCCGCACCTGCATGTCATAGGACAGCGTGAACAAACACATGCTACTAATTTCCCATATTTCATATGATAGTGAAGCTTTTACAAAATCTAACATAAAATTTTGCTGGATACAGTAGAAAGAAGAGATCGAGCTTCAGATAGGAACATATGTCAAGTATAGTTCCTCCAGGGAGGGTACAACTTCAATCATGAACAATGTCCAGGTGAGATCATACCCTCCACGGATTTCATCTAGATTCACAGACCTTAGTTGGCAAAAAATAGATGACACGGTTTTCACATATGAAATACAACCTTCTTCCCTCCTTTCCACAACCAAATTTTGATTTTGTTTTAGTATATTATTTCCATGGATCTCAGAAGCAATTTTGAAAAGTGATGAATGACAGCACAACACTACAAATTTGAGTAACTGATGAAGTACGATGAAATACCTTAGAAAATTCTAGCGTCTAATAATAATGTCTTAAGTGCTAATTCTTGTTGCTGCAACATATTGGAGATCTCTGGACCTTTCTTTTTCGTAAGAAGCAAAGACCCCCTCTATCTCTTCTTGTTCTTGTTAAATTCATGCTCTCATTTCTTGTGACCATCTTAAGCCTTTAAAGAGATACCACTTGTCTGTTCTGGTGTAATAATAGATGGCTACGAAGATATCTCACTGGCAATTTCATCTGAAACTCTGATAAAAAAAAACACCAATGGATGATGCTCCCAAAACTGAAATAAATCAAAGCGAATTTTGCCTAGTTTTCACACACGGAAAAGTCGACCAATATATACGACATAATCAAAAGCACTAAATTACTTAATCAAATTGTACTACACATGCATGCACCTGATAGTGAACTACTTATTTCACACACAAAAAGTCATGGACCTATATATATGACATAATCAAAAGCACTAAATTAGTTAACTCAAATTTTACTACACATGTATGCACCTGATACTGAACTACTTTCTTATCTCACACACAAAAAGTCACGGACCTGTATAGGCAACTATTACATTTTGAAAGATGACAATAACAGGACACATATAAGGATCATCAAGGATCGTTTGGAAGCATGATGTTCACTAACCACTTGACGAACAATATATCCAAAAACACGGCACACATTATTTTGAATTAGTATGTCACATGTGAAGGAACAATTTATCTACTATATAAATATTAAAGGTTTGGAAAATCGTATCCTTCTTTCCTTTACGTGACAGTAGGTTTGAATGCAATATCTTTGCAACGCTCGTTTGTGATATACTTTTAGATACACCTTATTGTAATACACTGAAAAAGATAGTTGGCTTGAAGTGTGTGGTATCCCTTCCTATTTGGCTTATTAATTCTTCCTCTCTTCACTTCAAATCCACATACGTCCACTTGTAAGTTCAATGGGTGCCATCTACATAAGAGAGAAACCAACATTCGTTCTCTACATTGCGGTTCTATAGTCTATCAACAAATATGATGCTATTAGTAGTTTAATTGTCATCGGAAAACTTCATAAAGAAACTTTTGGAACTGGAGGAAGATTAATCATAATTTCCACCGGAAAACTTTCTATAATAAAGTTCCAAAGAACTCGCATCACTTCATAGACAAAATCCCAGAAATACGTACCTTGGCTTGAATAGGCAATCAAATAATCAGAATTTGAGGATCTTTTTCTTGCTGCTTGCTTACAGCCTTATGTTGGAAATCTAATTATGTGGCACGAGTGACAATATGTCAAGCAACTGGTGCAGAACTCACAATCTCACTTCAATTTTTTTTTTCATCAAGTATAGGAACTAAGGAAAAAAGTATATTACATCGATAAATGAATGGATAATAACTTTTATAGTATGTGAAGCATGAACCTAGAAGGTGCCAATTTAGTTTATCTCACGGAGATTATATATTTGTAATATAGAACAGAAAACTCACATCTTGTTCATAATGGTTGTTGCAATAAGAAATCACTATGCCCTGTCCTTATTAAAGAGTACAAGAAATTACTGATTACCTATGGCTTATCATGTTAACCTTTTACAGAATCATATCAAGATTCAAGGTTTTATTTTAGTAATCCACACACAATTTAGATTAATCAGGCTAAGGTAAGAACAAATTTCATAAATTACCTATATCCTGCAACAACAATTATCCCTTGCAAGTTGCAACGCTGCCCTATCCTGAAATCTCCATGAAAAGTATTATATCACAGAGATTATATATTTGCAATATAGAACAGAAAACTCACATCTTGTTCATAATGGTTATTGCAATAAGAAATCAATATGCTTTGTCCTCATTAAAGAGTACAAGAAATTACTGATTACCTATGGCTTATCATGTCAGCCTTTTACAGAATCATATCAAGATTCAAGGTTTTATTTTAGTAATCCACACACAATTTAGATTATCAAGCTAGGGTAAGAACACATTTCAGAAATTACTACAACGCTGCCCCTATCCTGAAATCTCCATGAAAAATAAAATCAAAATAAAAGGCATGTACTATGAAAGCAAACAAGAGTGCACAAAATTGAGCCTCTAATTATTCGGAGGCAAAGGTTAATTCACAAACAATGAGATTTATTAATAGTGGTAATCCATGAACCATTCTGGAGACTACAAGTCAAAACACCATGATCATCAGCCGACTAACAAGTACACTTCAACTTCGATGATGGAGCTTATGGACAGTAAAAAATTGAATGAACATATTTTATAAAGACACTGCCTGCTCAATACAAAAAATGCAGCATGGTTTTTAAGCACAAATGAAATATGCTTACATGAAGAAAATGCAGCCTGGATTGTAAGTACAGATGAGATATGCTTACATCAAGATTAGCGAACACGCCAACGTGAGCTAGCTAACAATCTTTGCTGTCCACCAGAACTAAACGTGTATTCAGATTAGGAATACAACTGCCATGAAGATAGGCTCGAACCCATGGGAGGTTGGTTGAGTCCCAAGTAAATTGATAAGTGCTCTACCTTATTTCCCTTCAAAAAACTAAGAACACGCCTGCATCAAACCCACCGATGTTACCAAAATAAAATATTCTGAAATATTTCTGCAGCTGCAACTTGTAGTAAGTGAAGAGGCCAAGGGGTCACCATTTGTACGCACCCTAGTAGTGCTTCATCCTGATGTGCCTGCTGAAATTCGTGATTCTCCAAGTGAACCACGACGTTTGCAGTTCCTTCGGCTGGCTCTCCGGCATGCTTACTGCTTCCGCCTAGACCACCACTGCTACCATAGAATACGTTAGGAAACGGGCTGAAGCAATATGAACAGGAATCTCTAGAAAAACAGCAGAAACAAATCGGATTGTTTTAAGTGATAAAAAATCAAATGAATAATTCAGAGGAGGGCTCTCAGATCCAGGCCAGTTTCGGAGGGCGGACGCTGGAGGTGCCTGTCTTCGGCGGCGCTTGGTTCACACGATGCGGTCTCCTTGCCGTCGTCCTCCACGCGAGTTCTCTGTCGCCGTGGAGGGGGAGGGGAGGAATGGGTCATGGCGGCATGCGTTGGAGTCCACGCGCTCCAACATCCTCACGTGAGCTTGGCAGCGCCTCCTCCATGCGGACAAGTACCTAGCGAGGCGGAGGGGAGAGGTGGGCGGGCGGCGCGTCGCCGAGGTGCGCGGACGGGGCACGCGTAGAGAACGCCGACGGGTGGAGGAAGGAAATCGTGTGGGGGCGAGAAGGCATGGCGGCTAGGGTTGGACACGGAGGGATCGTCACTTCAGGGGAGAGAAGAGCTAGATGGTGCGACGCAGGAGCAGGACGTGATGGGCCTGGCCCACTTTAGCGCGTGCGGGCGGGCGTAGTCCGAAACGACCAAAACTTCACGTAGACGACTGAAAGGACGACGAACGTATTGGCAGAATAAGGAACCACTTTAGTCTTTTTAAGTAGTAGAGATATACTAAAAGCACAGTACGTGGTTCTGAAATAGAGATGCCACGTTAAACCACATCATTCTAATTATTTTATCTGTTAGATCTAAAATTTACGGCTGAGATTTCACGGTTTTATGTAACATGTGCATGCCAATATTATTTCAGATGTACAAACCTGCCACGTTAGTGAACCCATATTGTTATAGGAAAAGGAAAATTAATTTGGTGTCTTATCTTACGCAGGGGCTACTTCAGATCTAATTAAACCTACCATATCTCTACTTACTTAAAAAGACTAAAGTGGTTCCTTATTCTGCCAATACGTCAACCCTCTCGTCGTCTGGCTTCCTTCGCCGCGCGAGCACGCACATGGGCCAAAGCCCAACGAAATCCAGCTACTCTTTTCTCTCGTTCAACCGTCTCTCTCGCTTCGTCCCCGAGGGAACCCGAACCCCATCCCCTGCCTGTGCCCCTTCATCGCCGCCGCCCCTCCTGTGCTCCTTCACCGCTGCCGCCTCTCCCAGGGATTGAGCTGGACGGGGACGACCTCGATGGTAGGCCGGGAGACGCGATGCAGCAGACCGCGCGGAGGCGGGCGGCGGCGCCTTGAGAAGCCCTCCACAGCCGGCGGGGCTCGAGATCCAGGCGATGCAGGAGCGCGCACGGAGGCAGGAGGTGCCTATGACACCAAGGTGAGCATCTCCTCATCTCTCTATTAGGTTTTGCCATCTCTACCTACGTTGTTTGATGTCTGTGTGCAGATCGCCGGGCGGAATCGAGCGATGCGGGATGACGCCGCGACGGAGTGGTGGTCCGGTCGACGGAGTGGTGGTCAGGTCCACACGCGAGGCACAGGGACTGGCACTCCGTATTCCAGCGCGTGCAGCTGATAGCAAGTTTGGTGAGGTGATTTTCTTCCCATTTTCCCCCTCCGTTCATGGTCTCTTTATTGCTAGACATTTTTTGTTGGGAGATGCAGAGGTGGCAGTCCATGAGGAGAAAGACTGAATGCTATGGCCGCAGCGCTCGCGTTATGGCTGCCTGGAGCATTGGCGATTTTTCTCACATGAGAGGCTCCACTTTTTCCATTTAATTTTGCTTGTTCCTTGCTTTTCTTATCGTTTAACACAAGCAAAACGTTTCCTGCAGCGCTGTCGGACGTCGTGGTGTTATGGGTGAGGCTGACTGAGACCAGATCCAATGCATCCTTGGTGGTTCAGACCAAGACCTCTGTCAATGTTTGAGAAATATCTGTAATCATGAAAGTCATTTATGCTCAGAATTACTTATTTAGAACTGAAAGATTGTTATATTATACATGCCTCCAAATCTTGAGACAGAGATACATAAACAAATAAATATAGCTATTTTATTTTTATGCCTCATGAGGAATATTACAGGATTAAATTAACAAAAAGTATGTTGGTTAACTCTGTTCTACTAGGTTGTTATGACAACAAATGCTTGAATGAGAAATTGTACTTCACTCCTCCCGGACATGAATCTTCTCATGACATCGGATGTTTGAACGCTTTTTAATGCTTATGGTTTGTTTCAGTTTCAGCTTGTCTGGTGTACTGATATCTTGCAGATTTTTATGTTGCCTGGCTTCCTTTGTTCTAGGACATATGGTAAAAAAATATATATGTGTTTTTTTCGTATGTTACTAAAGATGCATTATGTGATGCTCTCGGCAACTGCAGGAAGGTTTTACAGTCATCAGTGAATTTTACAAATATTTTCGTATTGGTTTGGATTTTGAAGCCAATATGCAATAGCATCTTTCACAGAATAAAATTAATCAATGCTTATATATTATAAAATCTTGTAGATCTTGAGGGAGGCCCTGTCGTGACTGGTCGGATGAATATTGGGTATCGTGTTGAAAATTCTTCCGAGGTATATATCCCTTCTTTCATTCCTACAATCTCCATTCTTGCTGGTTTTACAAACTTTGATTCGAGAGATTGGTTGTCGCATTAAATCGTGATCGGTCGGATGACTATTGGGCATCGTGTTGAAAATGTACTATGCAGAACACGAGTCATCTAAAATAATCATATGGTAGAGATATTTTAAAGAAGTGGATCTTATTCTATCCATTATATTTTCTCTTTCAGGAATTAATATACATGGGATTATCAGCACAAAGCCAGAGGCTAATATTCGCGAAGCTAAGAAGGTACTTGGCTACGCGGAGGGTGGAAAATGAAATAAAATAGGGAAGCAATATAGTCGGAGACTCGGAGTGCTGCACAACAAAAAATAGGTATTTCACGCCGTGGTGTTTTGACATATGTTGAAATACATAAAGGATGTCACTAATTCTATTGTACGAAGTTTAGGTTGCAACTTGAAACAGATGATTTCCATTGTCTGCAGCAATCGTGAACTATTCATTTTGGTTCACTGATTTTCCTAAAATGTTATCACTATTTGCCAGAGCATTAGAACAATTAATTTGAAGACCTATTTAAGAACATCAGGACTCAACCTCTCCTCAAGCTTATTAGTACATATACAAATACTAAGGATTCTATTCATTTCATATGTGAGTATTGACTTGTGCAAATCCACACTTTTTTTGCTAGCCAACTTTGCTATTTCACTTGAAATCATGTCATTTTTGTTGTCAGTCCCATAATTGTTATATGTATCGGCATCAAGTTTAGCCCATTGTACCTACATGACGCTATGAGCTTGCAAAGATAGATATGGATTGTTTTGCCTCTTCTTACTTCCTAAAATGAATTGTACATAATTTTGACTCTAAGCACTTGTAACAAAATTCCTATCTCATATGATTCTGCTTATACTTGTACAAAAGTCCAGTACCCATCCAGAATCTTACGTCAATCGGTACTAATAAGCTTGAGGAGAGGTTGAGTCATTAAGACTTCCAACACCCTCTTAGGTATTGTAGCTTGCTTTTCATCCCTCTCCCCGAAACTCGTTTAATGGCTGCAGATACTCGCCCACGCCGCTCTGCTGCGCTGAATATCGCTTCTGCTCCCTGTCGAGCTACAGGTGGTGGTGGCTGAAGAAGTCGGCTGTAGCTATTGTCTGGGAAAAAGGAGTGGGAAGACGGCTGAGTGGCCGTTGATGAGCCAATGTCAGAGGTGACCATTACGCCATGGTAATGAACATGATGCATACCAGTGCTTCTTCTCTCCTACCACATATGTTCAATTGAATGCTTATATGGAATACACACTTTCAGCTCCATTCAAATAATACATAGCTTTAGCTTTAGTGTGTAGTAGAGACTAGAGCAAAGTATAATTGAGATGGGTTTAATAATGAGAAAGTTGACTGTTGTGCATGCAGTCCGACAACCAATAATTTTGAAGTAAATCGGTGTGCCTAGATACAACCTAGATGAAAAATATATTCAATGTGCCCATAGAGTAGTCCCCGTATAACCCATGAGGAGGATTCTTCTGCTTATTCGGGCATTGACCGCCACTAAGAGTCGTCACGCATCATTGTCTGTTCGGAACATTCCACCTTAGGATGCTGCTGCAGATACATCTGAAAATGCGTACCTTTTTTTATGAGATCATTCCTCTCAATATATGTGCAAACCTTTTGGATATTGTGGCACACTTCGAAACGGGAGAATTTGCTTCAAAATGATACAAGAGTTTTGTCTAGAATTGTGTGAATAAGTTATATGAGCTTCATGTATGTACTGATGATTTTGTATAAGCCATTTTCTTGTTATCTTGTTCTAGCTATATTTCATTTTGTTTCAACTACAAAATGTTCGTAGTAGTTAACTTCTTGAAACAATCAAATTTTATCCTAGGATAAACAAGAACGTGAATCGAAAATCTGATATTGATATGTTGTAGTGTATGGATGCTATTATTTGGCTATGATCATGTGGTCATTTAAGTAAATATTTTCTGCAATTGATCTTCTAGGATGGATCCTTATTCCTTAGGCAGTGTATGTGATGCGAGAAATGCATTCTTGCTATTGTTATTTGTATGGCAAATATTGATAGACTTTTGTGATTCCATGTAAATGTTGTTACTTTTCATGATTCTCCCCAATTATCTCTACTACTTAAAAAGACTAAACATATTCCTTATTCTGCCCAGCCTCCAATACGTCAAAATCGTCCGTCGTCGTCTGTCGTCCTTCATCCTCCCCGCATGGGCTTGTCGACCTGGCCCGTTAAAGCTTCCAGAAATCACGCCCAAGCTAATCACGATTGTTTTTCTCTTGTGATCCTGCCAGCGAGTCTCCCCTAAGCTGAGCCGCCTCCCTAAGCAGGTGTCTTGGATCATGTGCCGGAGCGTCAAGTACCGACCGATCTCGTGGATTCCAAGCAGCCCTTGGTTCAGGTGATTTTTCTTTTGTACATTATTGTCTACTATTGGTCGATAACAACCTCATATTTTTATTTGTGTACCATACATACAGTGATTGCACTTTTTTGAAATATAAATATAAGGAAAACGGGGATCCATGTTTTGCGCCAGCCTCAATGGTGATTAGGCCTATGTGCACAGGCCCGGCGAGCCGCACAAGACAATACAGTTTGGTTTCTGCACATGAACGAAAGCTCATTACCAGTACAACATGCAGTCATCAATTTGTATCTCTACTACTTAAAAAGACTAAACATATTCCTTATTCTGCCCAGCCTCCAATACGTCAAAATCGTCCGTCGTCGTCTGTCGTCCTTCATCCTCCCCGCATGGGCTTGTCGACCTGGCCCGTTAAAGCTTCCAGAAATCACGCCCAAGCTAATCACGATTGTTTTTCTCTTGTGATCCTGCCAGCGAGTCTCCCCTAAGCTGAGCCGCCTCCCCTAAGCAGGTGTCTTGGATCATGTGCCAGAGCGTCAAGTACTGACCGATCTCGTGGATTCCAAGCAGCCCTTGGTTCAGGTGATTTTTCTTTTGTACATTATTGTCTACTATTGGTCGATAACAACCTCATATTTTTATTTGTGTACCATACATACAGTGATTGCACTTTTTTAAAATATAAATATA
Source organism: Lolium rigidum (assembly GCF_022539505.1). NCBI lineage: Eukaryota > Viridiplantae > Streptophyta > Magnoliopsida > Poales > Poaceae > Lolium > Lolium rigidum. Next base: position 347,200,321 of record NC_061510.1, read on the forward strand.
AGGAAAACGGGGATCCATGTTTTGCGCCAGCCTCAATGGTGATTAGGCCTATGTGCACAGGCCCGGCGAGCCGCACAAGACAATACAGTTTGGTTTCTGCACATGAACGAAAGCTCATTACCAGTACAACATGCAGTCATCAATTTGTACAGAATAAAGTTTGTTAGCAGCTAATCCAGAGTTTCGGTAAGACGAGTAGGATAACAAGTATGATGAGCTTATACTTATCAATTAAATTTAGTAATTGTGAAGAGGAACTGGATTCTCCTATTTTGTAGTGTCCCATCTATATCTGGTGGAACAAATAACTGCATCTCATGGTGTACTTATTATGATTATGAAGATTCTGCTCTTTTTTTAGGACTTTCACGCGTGTCTGTTTTCTTGCATAATTTCCCTGTGGATATCCTATTGATTTTCATATGGTCAGTCCATTTGTACAAAATATGTACATTTTTTACTGTATTAACATAAGCATCTGAAATTTCAGGATTAGTTTTTCTGGCTTCATACTTGTCCTATTAACTGGAAGCTTTTTTCTTTATCGGTTTAGACATGAAGGAAATTGAGCAAAAATATGGAAAATAAGAAGAGACCGCCCTTGAACCGGTATGCACCTTTACCCATATTTAAAATTAACCTTGAAGTTTAGATGATGGTGTGTGCTACATATTGATATATTTGTTCTCTCTCTACAATGTTGACAAGCATGTGTGCTACTGTGTGGTTTACCAAAATAAAAATCTGAAATCTTGATGTGATTCTGGAGTGTCAAAAAATATTTTTTATGATTTGAAAACTCAAAATTCGATGCATCTGCTATAAAAGATTCATGAATTGGTGTATTTTTTTTCTCTCCGTGCCTTCATTCAGGATTCTCATTTCATTAACAGCCAAGCCATTATGTTGCCATAGTATATAATATTTAAACATTCTTAATATGTGTGTTATCCTTTTGGATATCTCAACAATATGTATTTTGTCACAATGTACAATCGCCATAGAAAAAAATTAAATGTACGGAGAGGAAAGTAACTTGTGAATTATAATTGTAAGGCTGCTTGATATCTCGCTCACACCTCAGGTGCACGTGTTCTCCCCCTTTTCTCCAGCGTGATTTGGCCGATCCGTGTTCAGGAGCGAGGTTGGATGCACACTGATCCGGGGCTGTCCATGCTGGGATGTTACTTTGATTCATTCACCTTTTGTTATTCAGCTCCTTTTTGTGACAGGAAAGATTCCTCAGTTTGTGCATCTTTCCGCTATAAGAACAAGTATCCACTTCTGGAATTTTATTTACTCTCTTTTTCTGGTGTAAAAAATAGATGCCTACACAATGTCTTTCTTGCATTGCTACAGTGTGGACTTTATTTTTGTTGGGCAATCAAGGAGCAAGGAAATTATGCCGCGATTTAAAATGTTATTTCTTGCATTGCTACAGTCTAGACCCATTATTGCTATAGTGTGTGCTTTCTGTTTTCAAAAAGATGCCATTAGATCAAATAAATAGCTCATATTTTCATGATTAAATTTTGTCCTTCGGTGTTTCATGATACTACTAGTTGCTTTATTAAATGATAAAAGATGGTTACATGGTCAGGAATTTTACTACAAGTTTGATGATGTTGGGTGATAATAATTACTGATACTTCCCTTTAATTTTGTTGCTTGTTTTTAATTTGAAATTTGCAGAACTACCACGGTTCATTACAACAGTTCCTTGAAAAGAACAAAATTCTTGTCAAGTTCCCTTCAGACAGATAAGAAGATAAGAGATGATGATAGGAAGTTGGGATAACTGGTCCAAATCAAATCAAGTGGCAGTGTGCTTCCAGAAGTTTAAGAGGAAACACTAACATGGGCCGTGCAGTTCGCTTGGTGTTCTGGCTGAAGTCATCAACAATCAAATCTATAGTTGATAGAGAAAGTATTGTACTCATCTTCTGGTTTCACAGTGCAGGCATGTAAGAACTGGTGTTTATATCACTATCTATATCATTCAATGGAGATTATTTCCGTCTGTGACACAGAAAAACTATCTTAAAGCTTTGGTCTAAGCAACTTCAACTGACCGAAAAAGATGAATGACTGGTTTCTCGTTATTTAATCGTCTAGATCTACTCTAAACTACAATAGTCTAGATATTGTATAGTTTTTTTTTGTGAATCTCTAGATATTGTATAGTTGTATTTGCATAGAAACTACAGAAAAAACAATTGTCCCTAGAACGATGATTATTAATTACGTGCTGAATTAGAGACACTGAGTTTGGCGTTTTTATTGAGCATTGACATTTGTTTTCTCTTCACTAATTGGTATCGCTTGAAATATCATGAAATGAAAACTTTATGTAGAAATTAACAGTTCAGCTTGTTGTGTCTAATGGTTATTTTTTTGCATATTGTTCTTTTAGGTCATAATACTATGCACATATTTGAAGCAAAGAAACTAGGCAGTGATTTTTATCCATTCGCATGATTATTATTAATTTTTTCAGAGTAGGAGAAGAGGGCATGCAATATATTTTCCAAATTACTTTATTTTCTTTTGTGAATACTATACATTCATGCTGTATTGTAAGAAACGGACCTTCAAGAATCTAAACGCAATATATAAATCAGATTTGTACAATTTTACCTCTTAGTTATCATGTTTAAATATTGTGTAGAGAACCCTGTGATATACTCCCTCCGATCTGCTCAGATCTATATGGAGCATATGCAAGGCTAGCCTATATAGTTTTACTGAAACAACTAGATCATAAAAGCGCGCGTTGCCGCGCCCGTCTATTTTGATAAAAAAATAATGAAAAAATGCTTAAAACATTGAAGAAGTCTGCATTGTGAAAATACACAAACTTTTACTCACGAAAAAGCCATCGCTCGTCAAAGCAGACTGGAATTGATGTCAAGCGAGAATACAAGGAAAAGGCATACCAACTTGGCGTCAAGCGAGATATTTCAGTCTCATGCTAGAATTGGTAGCAAGCTTCAGATTACTTGTATATACCGACATGGTGAATAGATAACCTACACGGCTTAGGAGGACATGGTGACAACTTGCATCGATGTGGCTCTTTGCCTCTTCTTTGACCAACAGGATCTGACGGTTGTAACATGTTGATCGACACTGAGAGTTCGAATGTAGACTTCTTCCTGTTAGACAACAAACTTCTCATCTTTTATATTTCAATCCTGAAATAAATATGGACAAAGAGTCAGCCAGACTTTATTGCATTAGTACCTAAAAACAGTAGAAAAGATCAAACTTGAATCCTCTTTTGGCAACATATGACCTATTTAACTCGCAGTAAACAAGCTTTTTTCCAATATGCTGAAAAACATTGAACAATAGTAGTTAGACCTGATTGCCCCACTCTCTCATGTTCCTTGTTTTCATCTGGAGTGGAGCTATCCTGAATTTGAACTATGTCTACCATTGAATAAGGACCCTGTTCGACAACAAAAAATAATACATGGAATTTAAATATATCTAGAGCTATTATGATTTTTTATCTCTAGGAATTGAGTATTGAGGGTTAGAGGTTCTATGAAGCTTGGAGATTAGAGAGTAAAGAAGACAAACCTTCACGCTGTGAAATGCAGGAGTCTGAAGCAAATATTTGATTTATGCTTAAATTTGTCACATACGTTTTAATTGCAAGAAGCAACATGAGTTTTTATGAGGATCAAGTAAATCAGAGGAAACAAACCTTTGCGTACCTGAGGCCAGCTTACAGATTTCAATAGAGCGTTCATCACAAGGTTGCCATGGCATGGCATGGTAAAAATTTAGATGTTAAGTTTGTCTCCCAGTAATACAGTAAGCCCTCATGAACTGGAGAGCAAACCAATAGTGCCCAATAAATAGTTCTAAAGCAGTAGTACTGCTACTCATACCTGAAAATGTATCACACGATTTAGAGGAAGATAATCAGGATGAGAAGAAGAATTCTTGACAATGATATATATTGTAACATAAATTCAAGATGCTTATAGATTAATACCTGATAATTTGATAACTCCAGAGTATATAGAATTGGTTTGCCACCTGTAGAAAAGGGAAAGAAAAATGCAGGAAAAGAGCAAATGGTAAGTACTATTATGAGAAATAGTATTGGCAAATGCAACACGATCAAACTAAGCTGGCGCTTTGTTGCTACCTTAGCATTCCTCTGAAATTCAAGAGATGGTATATAGAGGTGTTATTGATTTATAATATAAAAAGAATTTTAAGTTAGAAGTTCAGACTTACGTAAATTAACTAACTGCCTTGAGATTTAGAATAATAATGTAAAACAAGTGATTCTCAGGCTTATATCATCAAAATATTTAATTTACGACCTGTCAAGTAGATGATTCAAAACTTTTCTTCATGCTTGCTTAGAATTATTTCTCTAAAAGAAGATAATTTGAAATGCAAATACAGAGATTACACGTCAGTTCAGCCATGTGGAAACAAGGAGAAGTTATTTGGAATATAGAAAAACTACACTGCATTTTTTTTGCTTATAGCGTCAAAATATTTACGTGTAACAAATTACAACCTGTCAAGTGGAGGATTCAAAGGTTTTCTCCATGTTCGCTTAGAATTCCTTCTCTAAAAGAAGATAACAATTTGAAATGCAAATACAGAGATTATACATCGATTCAGCGATATGGAAACAAAGAGAAGTTATTTAGAATACAACGAAACTACACTTTTTTTTGTCATGATGATTCTCGAAGTAAAGCACATGCATAGTCCCTGTTTGTGGGAGATGGGGCCTAACGACAAACTGATACATCATGGCACAATATTTCTGAAGTAAACTACAATTTAATTTTATCCATGCCTAATAATTGGATGAAGGAAAAGGGACAAACACATATAAGGTTGAGAATTTGACTGGAAGTACATAAAAACAAACCTCTCCTTGATGAATTGGTTCCTTTCACACATAAAAAACTGAAAAGAACGAAATCAAACAGAAGAACAAAACACAACCTGACACTATTACAAAATTCTGAGGAAGATCTGCCATGCCTGAACACAGTTTCCTTCATAAATATATCATTTGCCTTTGAGAGTTCTCACCTGCAAACGGATGTATTAGTTCATAAGCAAACGATAACTGATTCCATAAAACATTGTAGGGGTGAGTGAAGGAGAGTGCGAAACAAATCGTACGGTGAAACCTGGTTCTCTGGTTGCCGTGACCTGGAGATCAGCGCCCTACCAAATTCATTTATGTTGCCCGCAGCGACGTTGGGCCTTCCCAGTTAGCGGACGGCGGCATCGACGTAGAATCTTTCCATTGGGCGAGATCGAGGCGGCAGCGTGGACGTTTCACCTTGAAGGATTGCTCTGAGCTCCCAGGAAGACAGGGAGACACACCGTCGTGGTAGCTATCGGCCGTCGACAAAGCTGCCTCATCCTCTTTCTCTTTCTCGCCGCCGCCAAGACCTAGGCTCCACAGCCGCCTGTCGAAAAAGAAAGAGTGGCAAGACCAATTGGCACTTTGGCAGTCTCGCAGAGTGAGTGCAAGAGGGAGGGACTCACCACCAGCGCCGCCGCCATCAGACTACGTGAGGCGCTGCCAGAGAGAGGGGAAGGGGTAGCGTATTGCAGGCCTAAATACCAATGGCCCATTTGAAGTTTTTGCAGCCCGACTAACAAGAAAACGCCCAGTTCAACCTGCGGAGAAGAAGCCCTTTAACGTTGGGCCGGCCTCCTTTGGCGCGAATCAACGAAGCCTAACAACTGCATGGACGTTCGGCTGACTTGGGATGATCTGCACCATTAAACAGTTCGATCTGACGGTGTAGAACGCCAAAACGCTGTGGTAGCCCCTAGCTAGGTGAGTCTTACTGTTAACTAATTATTTGACAACTGTAAATTGTGTACAATATTCAAAATTATGGCGTAGACTTTGCGGCGACTATTACTCTATATATATTTTTTATTGGTCTCGAGACCAAGTTATGTGTCATCTTTTTTTTTGGTGTTCAGTGATGATTAATGTTTATATTTTAGCATGTTTTTTTTTTGTCTTTTATACGTTTTGTTACCCGTGGCAACGCACGGGCATTTTACTATCTCTACTTACTTAAAAAGACTAAAGTGTTTCCTTATTCTGCCAATACGTCAACCCTCTCATCGTCTGGCTTCCTTCGCCGCGCGAGCACGCACATGGGCCAAAGCCCAACGAAATCCAGCTACTCTTTTCTCTCGTTCAACCGTCTCTCTCGCTTCGTCCCCGAGGGAACCCGAACCCCATCCCCTGCCTATGCCCCTTCATCGCCGCCGCCCCTCCTGTGCTCCTTCACCGCTGCCGCCTCTCCCAGGGATTGAGCTGAACGGGGACGACCTCGATGGTAGGCCGGGAGACGCGATGCAGCAGACCGCGCGGAGGCGGGCGGCGGCGCCTTGAGAAGCCCTCCACAGCCGGCGGGGCTCGAGATCCGGGCGATGCGAGAGCGCGCACGGAGGCGGGGAGGTGCCTATGACACCAAGGTGAGCATCTCCTCATCTCTCTATTAGGTTTTGCCATCTCTACCTACGTTGTTTGATGTACGTGTGCAGATCGCCGGGCGGAATCGAGCGATGCGGGATGACGCCGCGACGGAGTGGTGGTCCGGTCGACGGAGTGGTGGTCGAGTCCACACGCGAGGCACGGGGACCGGCACTCCGTATTCCAGCGCGTGCGGCTGATAGCAAGTTTGGTGAGGTGATTTTCTTCCCATTTTCCCCTCCGTTCATGGTCTCTTTATTGCTAGACATTTTTTGTTGGGAGATGCAGAGGTGGCAGTCCATGAGGAGAAAGACTGAATGCTATGGCCGCAGCGCTCGCGTTATGGCTGCCTGGAGCATTGGCGATTTTTTCTCACATGAGAGGCTCCACTTTTTTCATTTAATTTTGCTTGTTCCTTGCTTTTCTTATCGTTTAACACAAGCAAAACGTTTCCTGCAGCGCTGTCGGACGTCGTGGTGTTATGGGTGAGGCTGACTGAGACCGGATCCAATGCATCCTTGGTGGTTCAGACCAAGACCTCTGTCAATGTTTGAGAAATATCTGTAATCATGAAAGTCATTTATGCTCAGAATTACTTATTTAGAACTGAAAGATTGTTATATTATACATGCCTCCAAATCTTGAGACAGAGATACATAAACAAATAAATATAGCTATTTTATTTTTATGCCTCATGAGGAATATTACAGGATTAAATTAACAAAAAGTATGTTGGTTAACTCTGTTCTACTAGGTTGTTATGACAACAAATGCTTGAATGAGAAATTGTACTTCACTCCTCCCAGACATGAATCTTCTCATGACATCAGATGTTTGAACGCTTTTTAATGCTTATGGTTTGTTTCAGTTTCAGTTGCTGGTGTACTGATATCTTGCAGATTTTTATGTTGCCTGGCTTCCTTTGTTCTAGGACATATGGTAAAAAAAAATATATGTGTTTTTTTCATATGTTACTAAAGATGCATTATGTGATGCTCTCGGCAACTGCAGGAAGGTTTTACAGTCATCAGTGAATTTTACAAATATTTTCGTATTGGTTTGGATTTTGAAGCCAATATGCAATAGCATCTTTCACAGAATAAAATTAATCAATGCTTATATATTATAAAATCTTGTAGATCTTGAGGGAGGCCCTGTCGTGACTGGTCGGATGAATATTGGGCATCGTGTTGAAAATTCTTCCGAGGTATATATCCCTTCTTTCATTCCTACAATCTCCATTCTTGCTGGTTTTACAAACTTTGATTCAGAGATTGGTTGTCGCATTAAATCGTGACTGGTCAGATGACTATTGGGCATCGTGTTGAAAATGTACTATGCAGAACACGAGTCATCTAAAATAATCATATGGTAGAGATATTTTAAAGAAGTGGATCTTATTCTATCCATTATATTTTCTCTTTTAGGAATTAATATACATGGGATTATCAGCACAAAGCCAGAGGCTAATATTCTGCGAAGCTAAGAAGGTACTTGGCTACGCGGAGGGTGGAAAATGAAATAAAATAGGGAAGCAATATAGTCGGAGACTCGGAGTGCTGCACAACAGAAAATAGGTATTTCACGCCGTGGTGTTTTGACATATGTTGAAATACATAAAGGATGTCACTAATTCTATTGTACGAAGTTTAGGTTGCAACTTGAAACAGATGATTTCCATTGTCTGCAGCAATCGTGAACTATTCATTTTGGTTCACTGATTTTCCTAAAATGTTATCACTATTTGCCAGAGCATTAGAACAATTAATTTGAAGACCTATTTAAGAACATCAGGACTCAACCTCTCCTCAAGCTTATTAGTACATATACAAATACTAAGGATTCTATTCATTTCATATGTGAGTATTGACTTGTGCAAATCCACACTTTTTTTGCTAGCCAACTTTGCTATTTCACTTGAAATCATGTCATTTTTGTTGTCAGTCCCATAATTGTTATATGTATCGGCATCAAGTTTAGCCCATTGTACCTACATGACGCTATGAGCTTGCAAAGATAGATATGGATTGTTTTGCCTCTTCTTACTTCCTAAAATGAATTGTACATAATTTTGACTCTAAGCACTTGTAACAAAATTCCTATCTCATATGATTCTGCTTATACTTGTACAAAAGTCCAGTACCCATCCAGAATCTTACGTCAATCGGTACTAATAAGCTTGAGGAGAGGTTGAGTCATTAAGACTTCCAACACCCTCTTAGGTATTGTAGCTTGCTTTTCATCCCTCTCCCCGAAACTCGTTTAATGGCTGCAGATACTCGCCCACGCCGCTCTGCTGCGCTGAATATCGCTTCTGCTCCCTGTCGAGCTACGGGTGGTGGTGGCTGAAGAAGTCGGCTGTAGCTATTGTCTGGGAAAAAGGAGTGGGAAGACGGCTGAGTGGCCGTTGATGAGCCAATGTCAGAGGTGACCATTACGCCATGGTAATGAACATGATGCATACCAGTGCTTCTTCTCTCCTACCACATATGTTCAATTGAATGCTTATATGGAATACACACTTTCAGCTCCATTCAAATAATACATAGCTTTAGCTTTAGTGTGTAGTAGAGACTAGAGCAAAGTATAATTGAGATGGGTTTAATAATGAGAAAGTTGACTGTTGTGCATGCAGTCCGACAACCAATAATTTTGAAGTAAATCGGTGTGCCTAGATACAACCTAGATGAAAAATATATTCAATGTGCCCATAGAGTAGTACCCGTATAACCCATGAGGAGGATTCTTCTGCTTATTCGGGCATTGACCGCCACTAAGAGTCGTCACGCATCGTTGTCTGTTCGGAACATTCCACCTTAGGATGCTGCTGCAGATACATCTGAAAATGCGTACCTTTTTTTATGAGATCATTCCTCTCAATATATGTGCAAACCTTTTGGATATTGTGGCACACTTCGAAACGGGAGAATTTGCTTCAAAATGATACAAGAGTTTTGTCTAGAATTGTGTGAATAAGTTATATGAGCTTCATGTATGTACTGATGATTTTGTATAAGCCATTTTCTTGTTATCTTGTGCTAGCTATATTTCATTTTGTTTCAACTACAAAATGTTCGTAGTAGTTAACTTCTTGAAACAATCAAATTTTATCCTAGGATAAACAAGAACGTGAATCGAAAATCTGATATTGATATGTTGTAGTGTATGGATGCTATTATTTGGCTATGATCATGTGGTCATTTAAGTAAATATTTTCTGCAATTGATCTTCTAGGATGGATCCTTATTCCTTAGGCAGTGTATGTGATGCGAGAAATGCATTCTTGCTATTGTTATTTGTATGGCAAATATTGATAGACTTTTGTGATTCCATGTAAATGTTGTTACTTTTCATGATTCTCCCCAATTATCTCTACTATTTAAAAAGACTAAACATATTCCTTATTCTGCCCAGCCTCCAATACGTCAAAATCGTCCGTCGTCGTCTGTCGTCCTTCATCCTCCCCGCATGGGCTTGTCGACCTGGCCCGTTAAAGCTTCCAGAAATCACGCCCAAGCTAATCACGATTGTTTTTCTCTTGTGATCCTGCCAGCGAGTCTCCCCTAAGCTGAGCCGCCTCCCCTAAGCAGGTGTCTTGGATCATGTGCCGGAGCGTCAAGTACTGACCGATCTCGTGGATTCCAAGCAGCCCTTGGTTCAGGTGATTTTTCTTTTGTACATTATTGTCTACTATTGGTCGATAACAACCTCATATTTTTATTTGTGTACCATACATACAGTGATTGCACTTTTTTGAAATATAAATATAAGGAAAACGGGGATCCATGTTTTGCGCCAGCCTCAATGGTGATTAGGCCTATGTGCACAGGCCCGGCGAGCCGCACAAGACAATACAGTTTGGTTTCTGCACATGAACGAAAGCTCATTACCAGTACAACATGCAGTCATCAATTTGTATCTCTACTACTTAAAAAGACTAAACATATTCTTTATTCTGCCCAGCCTCCAATACGTCAAAATCGTCCGTCGTCGTCTGTCGTCCTTCATCCTCCCCGCATGGGCTTGTCGACCTGGCCCGTTAAAGCTTCCAGAAATCACGCCCAAGCTAATCACGATTGTTTTTCTCTTGTGATCCTGCCAGCGAGTCTCCCCTAAGCTGAGCCGCCTCCCCTAAGCAGGTGTCTTGGATCATGTGCCAGAGCGTCAAGTACTAACCGATCTCGTGGATTCCAAGCAGCCCTTGGTTCAGGTGATTTTTCTTTTGTACATTATTGTCTACTATTGGTCGATAACAACCTCATATTTTTATTTGTGTACCATACATACAGTGATTGCACTTTTTTGAAATATAAATATAAGGAAAACGGGGATCCATGTTTTGCGCCAGCCTCAATGGTGATTAGGCCTATGTGCACAGGCCCGGCGAGCCGCACAAGACAATACGAGTTTGGTTTACTGCACATGAACGAAAGCTCATTACCAGTACAACATGCAGTCATCAATTTGTACAGAATTAAGTTTGTTAGCAGCTAATCCAGAGTTTCGGTAAGACGAGTAGGATAACAAGTATGATGAGCTTATACTTATCAATTAAATTTAGTAATTGTGAAGAGGAACTGGATTCTCCTATTTTGTAGTGTCCCATCTATATCTGGTGGAACAAATAACTGCATCTCATGGTGTACTTATTATGATTATGAAGATTCTGCTCTTTTTTTAGGACTTTCACGCGTGTCTGTTTTCTTGCATAATTTCCCTGTGGATATCCTATTGATTACATTTTTTACTGTATTAACATAAGCATCTGAAATTTCAGGATTAGTTTTTCTGGCTTCATACTTGTCCTATTAACTGGAAGCTTTTTTCCCTATCGGTTTAGACATGAAGGAAATTGAGCAAAAATATGGAAAATAAGAAGAGACCGCCCTTGAACCGGTATGCACCTTTACCCATATTTAAAATTAACCTTGAAGTTTAGATGATGGTGTGTGCTACATATTGATATATTTGTTCTCTCTCTACAATGTTGACAAGCATGTGTGCTACTTGTGTGGTTTACCAAAATAAAAATCTGAAATCTTGATGTGATTCCGGAGTGTCAAAAAATATTTTTTATGATTTGAAAACTCAAAATTCGATGCATCTGCTATAAAAGATTCATGAATTGGTGTATTTTTTTCTCTCCGTGCCTTCATTCAGGATTCTCATTTCATTAACAGCCAAGCCATTATGTTGCCATAGTATATAATATTTAAACATTCTTAATATGTGTGTTATCCTTTTGGATATCTCAACAGTATGTATTTTGTCACAATGTACAGTCGCCATAGAAAAAAATTAAATGTACGGAGAGGAAAGTAACTTGTGAATTATAATTGTAAGGCTGCTTGATATCTCGCTCACACCTCAGGTGCACGTGTTCTCCCCCTTTTCTCCAGCGTGATTTGGCCGATCCGTGTTCGGGAGCGAGGTTGGATGCACACTGATCCGGGGCTGTCCATGCTGGGATGTTACTTTGATTCATTCACCTTTTGTTATTCAGCTCCTTTTTGTGACAGGAAAGATTCCTCGGTTTGTGCATCTTTCCGCTATAAGAACAAGTATCCACTTCTGGAATTTTATTTACTCTCTTTTTCTGGTGTAAAAAATAGATGCCTACACAATGTCTTTCTTGCATTGCTACAGTGTGGACTTTATTTTTGTTGGGCAATCAAGGAGCAAGGAAATTATGCCGCGATTTAAAATGTTATTTCTTGCATTGCTACAGTCTAGACCCATTATTGCTATAGTGTGTGCTTTCTGTTTTCAAAAAGATGCCATTAGATCAAATAAATAGCTCATATTTTCATGATTAAATTTTGTCCTTCGGTGTTTCATGATACTACTAGTTGCTTTATTAAATGATAAAAGATGGTTACATGGTCAGGAATTTTACTACAGGTTTGATGATGTTGGGTGATAATAATTACTGATACTTCCCTTTAATTTTGTTGCTTGTTTTTAATTTGAAATTTGCAGAACTACCACGGTTCATTACAACAGTTCCTTGAAAAGAACAAAATTCTTGTCAAGTTCCCTTCAGGCAGATAAGAAGATAAGAGATGATGATAGGAAGTTGGGATAACTGGTCCAAATCAAATCAAGTGGCAGTGTGCTTCCAGAAGTTTAAGAGGAAACACTAACATTGGCCGTGCAGTTCGCTTGGTGTTCTGGCTGAAGTCATCAACAATCAAATCTATAGTTGATAGAGAAAGTATTGTACTCATCTTCTGGTTTCACAGTGCAGGCATGTAAGAACTGGTGTTTATATCACTATCTATATCATTCAATGGAGATTATTTCCGTCTGTGACACAGAAAAACTATCTTAAAGCTTTGGTCTAAGCAACTTCAACTGACCGAAAAAGATGAATGACTGGTTTCTCGTTATTTAATCGTCTAGATCTACTCTAAACTACAATAGTCTAGATATTGTATAGTTTTTTTTTTTGTGAATCTCTAGATATTGTATAGTTGTATTTGCATAGAAACTACAGAAAAAACAATTGTCCCTAGAACGATGATTATTAATTACGTGCTGAATTAGAGACACTGAGTTTGGCGTTTTTATTGAGCATTGACATTTGTTTTCTCTTCACTAATTGGTATCGCTTGAAATATCATGAAATGAAAACTTTATGTAGAAATTAACAGTTCAGCTTGTTGTGTCTAATGGTTATTTTTTTGCATATTGTTCTTTTAGGTCATAATACTATGCACATATTTGAAGCAAAGAAACTAGGCAGTGATTTTTATCCATTCGCATGATTATTATTAATTTTTTCAGAGTAGGAGAAGAGGGCATGCAATATATTTTCCAAATTACTTTATTTTCTTTTGTGAATACTATACATTCATGCTGTATTGTAAGAAACGGACCTTCAAGAATCTAAACGCAATATATAAATCAGATTTGTACAATTTTATCTCTTAGTTATCATGTTTAAATATTGTGTAGAGAACCCTATGATATACTCCCTCCGATCTGCTCAGATCTATATGGAGCATATGCAAGGCTAGCCTATATAGTTTTACTGAAACAATTATTTGACAACTGTAAATTGTGTACAATATTCAAAATTATGGCGTAGACTTTGCGGCGACTATTACTCTATATATATTTTTTATTGGTCTCGAGACCAAGTTATGTGTCATCTTTTTTTTTGGTGTTCAGTGATGATTAATGTTTATATTTTAGCATGTTTATTTGTCTTTTATACGTTTTGTTACCCGTGGCAACGCACGGGCATTTTACTAGTATGTTAAAAGAACAAAAAACGTGTACGTATGCTATGGTAGTTGCAAAAAAAATTGCCTGGAACGTGGTCATAAAATCGTGTACGTATGCTATGGTAGTTGCAAAAAAAAATTGGCTGGAACGTGGTCATAACTTAGTTGTATTCCTCCATTAGATCAAAATAAAAGAAACTCCGTCCGTTTAAAAAAAAGGTTTAAGGATCAAAATAAAAGAAGCTTCGTCCGTTTAAAAAGGACCTTGTACGGACTATAACACGTGAAAAGGAGACCGACCCAACCATGTTATGATTGGCATCAGCTCCATGGACACACAAAAAATCCCGGTATCTTAAAAAAAAACGGTCATATATTGTAGTCTACCCATCTATGGAACATGTCTTAGATTTGTCTAAAATTAGATATATCGTGACATTATTTAGCATATTGATTATGGTTTTTTTATTAGTAAAAAATATCAGGCAAGATTTGTTGAACAAATTTACTATTTTGTCAAAATTTTATAAAAAATGAGAAAATTATTTGAATACTGGAAAATTTCGTTCGGTATTATTTGTTTTTGATGGTAACCAATAAAACCAGTTTCTGCCGAAATATCAAAAATACCGGCTCGAAAAAACCCTGTTCTAGATATATCAAAATTTAGATAAATCTAAAAGATGTTTCTGGGAATTTTTACAACACGGTTGATTTTCTCGATCTATTTTCGTCATGCCATTTAACTAATAATTATTGCCTCCCATCCATGCCCACACACCGTGCACATTTTTTAAATAACAACAAAGTATCTTTCATCTCACATGCTCTAAGAAAATATGATTGTAACACTTGTAGATGTGAGTGAGTTGTAGATTTACAAACAATAAAAAAAACTATCATTTTGTAACAAAAGATCCTTAGTGAATTTCACCAAGTATATATCACATCAACCTAGGCCATAACAAGATCTTTCTTTGGCAAATATGACAATAAAACTAACTCATTAAATATTGATAATTTAATTGTAATTTTTAGAAATAAATATATGCATGATTGATTTAAACTTAGGACCATGATATACGGTGAACGTGAGAGTTCTAGCACGGCGGCGCAGCATGATCTATGGCGCTCCCTTAAATCTGCATGGCAGTGCTTTTCCACAAATGAAAAAAGAAGTTATCACCTCCCACATGAAAAATACTCTTTCAACTTACGCCGTCACACCACAAGGAAAACGTGTGCACGCTCGACCCTTAGAATATCCCAAACTTTAATACCAACATCTTACTAAGAGGTAAAAAGATATACGAATGCGCCGATTTCTAAACTGACATGTATTTTTGCAATTAGGTAAATAAATAAGAGGAAAACATATTTTAACTTAAATAATATGAAGGTGGCATGCATAACATTGTCTATGCAACAAGATGATGCCCTGGCATTGCGAGGGCCACCTTGCTAGTTGCATCAAGAACTGAGAGATAGGTAGTCAAGCCACATGTCATCGTGTACCCTCATTTCCGCTTTCTTGAAGCGGTGAGACCATAGAGTGAAGTCTGATAGAATGTTGCTAAGTGTCATCGCCGCTGGTTGATCAACCGCTTGGAATACTTTGGCGTTTCTGGCATCCCAAATCTTCCATAGTATAGTGAGGGCGATAGAGTTCCATATCGAGGAGGGGAGGGAGTGAGGCAGCAGTGAGGACCAGATGTCTGAGAAGGTGCTGGTATTTGGTGTAATGGCCAGGCGCCTCCATATCGTTGTTGATGCTGGACAGTGGGAGAGCAGGTGCGGTCCTTGACTGGTACTTGGCATCTCGGGCATTCTTGCGATGTGATGATGTGCTTGTGTAGCAAGTTAGCCCTTGTGTTGATCCTATCCATGTATAGTAGCCACCCAAACACCTTGATCTTTTTTGGCACCTTGGAGCTCCAAATGTGTGAGGCATCCGGATCTTGGAGCTGGGTTTGGATGTGCATGTAGGCTGCTTTGGTGGAGAATGGCGATCCATCTAGCATCGGTCTTGTGTCCTGTTCGTCGGTGAGGTGCACCTCCTGCAGCAGATTAGAGAGAGAGGCAAGTTGCTGGGACCCTGCATTGGTTAGTCTACACCACAGGCCAGCCGATATATCACTACAAAATGTCACATACTAATGCATGGGTTTGTGTATGGTGGGAGTATAGAGCGGGTTAGGCTGTAGCTAAAGTTTCAGGTAGAAGCCATATGTCATGCCAAAAAAGAATTGACTTACCATTGTTTGCAATGCAAGTTGTTATCTGTAGGAGTGTGTCCAAGTGCTACCAGAGTACCAGACATGCAACGCAACCACATAGCAGAAGAACCGACGTTGACCCGATACTGCCTCTCAAATTCACCGGCAGCCAAGGGCTAAATCAACTGCAGGTAGGCCCAGAGATAGTGACACCCCGATCAACCAGGAGCCCCAAAACACTGGGAGCTTAGAGCTCTTTAAAGATAAAATAATCCACCACCACTGCGAGTGGTGGTCATCTTTCCCTAGCTCCATCCTGATTGCCAATTCTACTTTTTTTTGTGGAAGCCTAGATTGCCTCTTCTATTTTTATGTCTTGACAAGTTTGAAGCTACCCAATAAGAAAAACAACATAGTAGGTGTTTATAAAGTATTCTCCAGTTGTTGTGCTTTTGTAGTTGTTTTAGAGTTACCACCTCCCTTAGTGTCATGCTGATATTTTTTCTTCTAATCTGCAACCCTTTGGTGCTTATGGTCTTCCTATTTGATTACTTATAGTTTTGAAGAGATTCATACTGACTATTGAGTAAGTGGCAACAAGCTGGAAAAATAAAATGGAGGCATGAGATATATTCTTAGCTGAATGAAATGACCCAAGTGTCAGCAATTTAAGAAGAGGGCATTTTATTAGCCGAAAGGCTCGAGTGGAGCCCAAATTTAACTTACTAAAGACCATACAAAATAACATGGCATTTCATGATGAGCTAACTGCAATAGTACGACACAAGTATAGTCCTGGTTATTTTCTCAATGCTAAAATATTATTTAGAATCAGCATGGTGATAGGAAAATTTCTCTGCAAAGCTCGTTTTTCCTCTCTTTATGTTGATTCTCTTCTTTGGAAAACAACAAGGAAATGATCCGAAAGGCAAAAAGAAGGTGAATTTGGACTACATTGCAACCATCAGCCTACCAAGACTGGGAACACATCAGAAGATTCAAATCTCTCTAGCTTAGAAGCCACTTTCTGAAGGTTATATAAAAGGTCAACATCGATGCTTCCTTCGTTGATGAATCTGGGGTTGCTCGAGCTGGAGTGGTCGGCCGAGATCACTTGGGACCGAAGAAGCAAAAGTTGAGGTACTGCGGGGCATGCATGTTGTAGGAGCATTTTGATGGAGTCTGGCAGCCAGACGGTGATTAACACGATCAATTACAATTTTCATAGCCTCTCTACCTCATGTATGATTATTGCCCAAATGAAGGGCATGTGTTGGTAGGTTTTTTTCGATAATGAATGCTTTATTACTTTTGGAAAGCCATTATACCCAGCCTCTGCATAACGATGATGCACACAGCCGTTTATATGTCTCGAGTCAAAAGTCTGAAAAATAAAACTAGGCGAATTACATATCGAGGCGATGAATCATAAGACGTCTAAGGTGTGGGTGGAGCTTCAATCCGTAGACTATGCTGTCACCCATGTAGGGAAAAAGTATCCCTCGCCGCAGCCTCCAGCCGTGTACAGACCTCGTAAACAGGTCTCGGTTCTCCACTCGCTGAAGAGGTAATCACAAACGGAGAATACCTGTACATCTGTAGACAACCTGCAAAGTAGAGAAATTTTTATCGTTAAAAATCTTGTCATTTCGACTTAGCCAAAGCACCCAGATGACTGCAAGCGCCCCCACCCTAAGAAGCAACTTAAACCTTGGATCGATACAATGAAGCCAATTGCCAAAGACATTAGCCACACTAGTCGGAGGATACATGCTAGACGCTACTTGGCTGATTGACCATATAGATTTTGCAAATCGACACTGAAAGAAGAGGTGTTTAATAGTTTCGTCATGTTGACAGAAATCACACCGAGTACTTCCATGCTAGTTTCGCTTAACAAGACTGTCCTTGGTGAGGATAACTCCCCCGACGAAGATACCATCCAAATATTTCAATTTTTAGTGGTATTTTCATCTTCCAAATTTTCTTATTATTATCAACTGGTATGTCAGAATGAAGTATCACATTGTATAGTGATTTTACCGAGAAAGTGCCATCTACATGTAGATTCCACCTAAATTCATTCGGCTCAGGCGATAGTTGTATATCTCCCAACCTTTGAATTAGGGAATTCCATGCCAATAGCCTTTTCCCAAGTAAGACCCGTCTGAACGTCACATTCGGAGATGAGGTAGCAATTACCGTGTCAATGATATCACTTCTGCGATGGACAATACTATACATGGCGGGATACTGTTCACATAAGGGTGCATTGCCTAACCAAATGTCTTCCCAGAACCGTATCTGTGATCCATTTTTGATTGAGAATTTACCATCGCGGAAAAAGAATTTGTTTGCCGCCATGAGACCTGCCCAGAAGTGCGAATCACATGGTTTCTAAACCACTTGGGATAGCGTCTTCGAGCCGATATACTTTCTTCTAAGAATAGTTTGCCATACCCCATCTTCGGTAAGAAGCTTGAACAACCATTTACCTAGCAAGGCTGAATTCTTGACTTTCAAGTCATGAACTCCAAGCCCTCCTTGATCTTTGGAACTACAAACTATACTCCATTTAACCAGTCGATATTTCTTTTTTTTCTCGCTGTTCCCTTGCCAAAAGAATCTGGATCGATAATAATCGAGTTTATACAGGATTCCTTTTGGTACCAGGAAGAAGGATATCATATACAGTACCATATTAGTGAGTACCGAATTAATGAGTACCAATCTTTCTTCCAGGGACAACAATTTTCCTTTCCAGCTGCTAAGGCGTTTTTGTAATCTTTCCTCCACTATTTTCCATTCAGCGATTGTGAGTCTCCTATAATGAATAGGGATACCCAAATAGCGAATAGGAAATTGGCCTTGGCCTGCAACCGAACAACTCTGCATATAGAGCCGTATCATTTTGGGCATCGCTGAAACAGAACAATTCACTTTTATGGAAATTGATTTTTAACCCCGACAACTGCTCGAATGCCGCCAAAATTAATTTTATGTTGCGATCTTTTTCAAGATCATGATCCATAAACAGAATTGTATCATCGACATATTGAAGGATTGATAAACCACCATCAACCATATGTTGTATCACACCTTCAATTTGGCCATCGGACTTGGCCCGCTCTATCAGGATAGCCAGCATATCCGCAACAATGTTGAACAACATTAGTGACAACGGATCGCCTTACCGTAACCCTTTTCGTGTCTGGAAGTAGTGTCTGATATCATCATTAACCCGGATTGCCACACTTCCTCCATACACAAAATCATTGATCAGAGCGCGCCATTCATAAGAAAAACCTTTCATCCTTAGCGTCTGCTGAAGGAAAGACCACTTAACCTTATCATACACCTTTTCAAAATCTAATTTGAAAATAACCCCATGTAATTTCTTGGTACATCTCATGTACCGTCTCATGCAGAACCACCACTCCATCCAGGATATTTCTTCCTTGCATGAAAGTGGTCTGTGATGGATGAACTACGTGATCCGCGACCGTATTAAGTCTAATGATGGCCACTTTCATGAAAATCTTGAAACTTATGTTTAATAGGCAAATAGGTCTATATAATTGAGTCCTTTCTGCCTCATTAACTTTCGGTAACAAAATTACTTCACCAAAATTTAGACGAAATAATTCTAGTTGTCCCATGTGCAAAGCACTGAACAAATCTAGAAGATCCACTTTTATAGTATCCCAGAAAGTTCGATAAAACACCGCTGGAAAACCATCTGGACCCGGTGCTTTGTTACATTCCATTTGAAAAATTGCCTTCTGAACTTCTTCCTCTGAATAAGGTGCCGTCAGAAGGCCATTTTCTTCCATGGATACTTGGGGTATGCCATCCGTTAAGTCCTCGTTTAAAGAAAAGGAACTTTCCTCTGGAGGACCAACAGCTCTTTATAATAATTCGTAATGTAGGATTTAAGTTGCTCATGGTCTTCAATCAGCCCTTCATCTTGTATCAGAGAATGAATACGTTTTTTTCCAATGTCTCCCATTGGCTAAGCTATGGAAATATCGCGTATTTGAATCTCCTTCCAATACGAATTGGGCCTTGGAACGCTGATACCATTTAAGCTCTTCTTCTCGAAGAAGACTCGCTATCTACGCATTTGACTGATTCTTAAGTTCAATCTCTTGCGGAGATAACGGTCTTACCTCAGCTAAAGCCTCAAGCTCATCGATAACGGATGATAAGCAAGCCTTTTCCTTTTTAAGATTACCAGCCATATGGGCAGCCCAACCAGAGAGATGTTTGTGCAAAGCCCGCATTTTATTATTCGATCTCAAAATTGGAGTACTCCCTGAGACCGGTCTTTCTCAAACCGTCTTAACCATTTTATGGAACCCCTCGCGATGTAACCAGCCAAATTCAAACTTGAACGGGCATTTAGAAACAGGGCGGGGATTCCCAGTGGTTAATAGGATAGGAGCATGGTCTGACAATTTTTCAATACGTTCTAGTGCACAGACGGATACCATAGGATATTTAACTTCCCAATCAGTATCCATCAACACGCGATCTAGTTTCTCGTACGTGGGTTCAGGAAAGATGTTTGCCCAAGTAAATTGTCGACCAGACATAAACACCTCTCTCAAGTCTAAGCTATCGATGAGAACATTAAACAAGAAATGCCAATGTTTGTTAATTAAAATGGCCTTTGCTTTTATCGTGAGGGAATCTAAGCACATTAAAATCTCCTCTGATCAAGATCGGATGAGGATTATCTTTTGCAATATTTACCAACTCTCTTAAAAATTCTGCCTTAAAATCATCTTGAGCAGCACCATACATAGCAACCAGACTCCAAATGAAACCATCTTCTTTATTCTTAATGTTGAATTTAATATGGCACTCTCCATCAGAACTAGCTAAGATAGTCATGGTGTCTATGCGGACGCCTAGTAAAATGCCCCCGGATCTACCACGAGGCGGGCGAGAAAACCACTGAAAGTTAATCCCGCCTAATAATCGGTCGAGAAAACTCTGTGAGAAATTCCGCCTACCCGTCTTCGATACAACAATAAAAGCTAAATCATAATCTCTACAACAATCGGCAATGTGAGAATACTTAGCCAAGTCACCAAGACCTCTGCTATTCCGAAACATGCCATTCATCATGAAACTTTTTTAGATTTCTTACCCTTGCCATATCTACGAGATTTCTTTTCAGCAGAAGATCGAGAACCACGTCTAGACGCCTTTAGATCATACAATGAACTAAGCTCTGAGTGTTCCAAATCAACTTCTGTAACACTCCCAAGTAGAGCTAAGAAATGCTAACCATCTAAGATGTCATCATCTTCATCTTCGTCTAGAATGGGGGTTTCAAGGCCAGTGGAAACTTTAGGAACGACCGTTAAACGGTCATGTTCCATCCGCCTCAACACATTAGCCGAAACCGAAATCTCATCTCACTTACTACCCACCAAAACACCTAAACTACTCAAATTCGACGAAATACGAGAATCTGAAAAATAAGTAAACGAATTGACGGGCTATTTAGTACCTACCGTGTTGAGGTTTTTCTCCGCCTTACGCCGCATGGCTCTCTACATCACATCCTCATCTGTAGCCCCCGCCCCATCCTCAGCAAGAGCATACCTCCCACTCCTCCTCACTATTGGCTGAACAACAGGTGGAGGGCTAGTGGGACGAGGCTGCTGCAAGGTAGAGACCGGTGATGAAGAACTCAAGCGCGGTGAAGACCCCGTCGAGGCGGGGGTAGGGGCCGCTGATGCAGGGGTAGATGGCGGTGTAGCCCCTGCACCAAATGAGGCCGCGGCGAAGTCCCTCCCAAGGGAGAAGAGGTCGCCGTCGTCGGGCCACCCGCACCTCCAGCCGCCCCATGGGAGGCGCGCGGGCTCCCTGGCCGCGGAGAAGTCCCTCCCAAGGGCGAAAAGGTCGGCGTCGTTGATGTCTACGCACGCTTCTATTCCTGTAAACAGTGTTGGGCCTCCAAGAGCAGAGGTTTGTAGAACAGTGATACGTCCAATTTGCATCACTATTTTGTATCATAATTTGCTGTTATTCATTGATATATTTCATATTGGGATACAATACTTATGTTATTTCATCTATTTTGCATGTTTCATCATCATTGGAGGATCAAGCACCGGAGCCAGGATTCTGCTGGAAAAAGCACCGTCAGAACGCAATATTTCGGAAGATCAACTGTGGAAGGGAATTTCACTTAAATTCCTATTTTTCCAGATGACGGAGGGAGCCAAAAGGGGGAGCAGAGAGGAGCCACTGTGGGCCCAGACCACAGGGCGGCGCGGCCCAAGGCCTGGCCGCGCCACCCTGTGCTCTGGGGGCCCCACAGCCCCTTTCGCCTCCTTTTCTTCGCGTACTCCTTCGTCCCGAAAACCTAAGCCACAGAGAGGACCTCACGAGGGGTTACAGCCGCCTCTGCGGGGCGGAGAACACCAGAGAGAAAGAGCTCTCCGGCGGGCAGGAATCCGCCGGGGAAATTCCCTCCCGGAGGGGGAAATCGACGCCATCGCCATCGTCATCGAGCGGGACATCATCTCCATCATCATCATCATCATCATCATCTCCACCATATACACCGCCATCACCACCACTGCACCTCGTCATCGCTGTAGCAATTCGGGTTAAATCTTGATTGTTTGATAGGGGAAACTCTCCCGGTGTTATTCTATACTTGTTGTAGATGCTATTGAGTGAAACCATTGAACCAAGGTTTATGTTCAGATTGTTATTCATCATCATATCACCTCTGATTGTATTCCATATGATGTCTCGTGAGTAGTTCGTTTAGTTCTTGAGGACATGGGTGAAGTCTAAATGCTAGTAGTGAATTATGGTTGAGTAATATTCAATGTTATGATATTTAAGTTGTGGTGTCATTCTTCTAGTGGTGTCGTGTGAACGTCGACTACACGACACTTCACCATTTATGGGCCTAGGGGAGTGCATCTTGTATTCGGTTTCTAATTGCGAGGTTGCCGGAGTGACAGAAACCTGAGCCCCCGTTAGTATATCGATGCAGGAGGGATCGCAGGATCTCGAAGTTTAAGGCTCGTGGTTAGATTTATCTTAATTACTTTCTTGTAGTTGCGGATGCTTGCAAGGGGTATAATCACAAGTATGTATTAGTCCTAGGAAGGGCGGTGCATTAGCATAGGTTCACCCACACAACACTTATCAAAACAATGAAGATTATTAAACCACATGAAGCGAAAGTACTAGACTAAAATCCCCGTGTGTCCTCGAGAACGTTTGGTCATCATAAGTAAACAAACCGGCTTGTCCTTTGTGCTAAAAAGGATTGGGCCACTCGCTGCAATTATTTCTCTCGCATTTTATTTACTTGTACTTTATTTATCCGCAATATCAAAACCCCCGAATACTTGTCCGTGAGCATTTACAGTGAATCCTCCATCGAAACCGCTGCCAACACCTTCGCTCCTCGTTGGGATCGACATTCTTACTTATCGAAGATACTACGATACACCCCCTATACTTGTGGGTCATCAAGACTATTTTCTCGGCGCCGTTGCCGGGGAGTGAAGCGCTATTGGTAAGTGGAATTGGTAAGGAAATTTACTCGTTTGTGCTGATTTTATTTCTGCCTGCTGCTATAAATCATTATGGAGAGATCTTCTCTTCAATTTCTATTTGGGAAATCTACTACTACTGCAACGGTAGTGGATGAAGCGCCAGGTGAAGAAACTATTCACTATATCGCTGTCTGGTAAAGCGGCGCATTGGTATAAATTGCTGAAGAATGGTGATTCTCTTGATTGGGAGGACATTGTGCCTTTATTCTATTCCAAATTCTATCCTCCAAGTGAAATTCACAAAGATCGGAACCGCATATATAATTTCTGGCCTCATGATGGAGAGAGTATTGCCCAAGCTTGGGGGAGATTGAAGTCTTTAATGCTCAAATGCCCCATTCATGAGCTTCCTGGTAACGTTATTATTGATAATTTCTATGCAAGACTTTCTTTTCAAGACAAGACCTTGCTGGATATTTCCTGTTCTGGATCATTTACACGCAACAAAGAAGAGTTTAAAAGGGACCTTCTTGATCGGATCCAGGAGAATACTGAAGGATGGGAAAACGACAAAGATAGAGAATCAGGTATAATTTATGATTATAAATGCATTGAAGCTTTTATGGATTCTGATAAATTCCGTAATATGAGTGCTACATATGGTCTTGGTTCCCAAGTTGTTGCAAATCTTTACAAAGCTTTTGCCTCTCATTATGAATTGCCTAAGAAGAATTTTGATAAGTATCATGAACCGTATAAAGATAAAACTGATTCATCTGTAAACAAATGTGTAGTGATTGAAACTGTTGATCATGTTATTCCTGAAGCTTATATTGAAAAAACTCCTTTCCTCGCTAAAATGAAGGAGTACTCTGTCATATCTAGTGCGGTTAATAAAAGTGAAAAGAAACCTAAAGAACCTGAAGAACAAATTAAAATTGAACCTGCTGTTGCAATAGTTAAAGATCTTGTGACTGAAAACGTGGAGGATGGTCATATTATTTTTTGTGAAGATGCTTCTAATATTGTTTCACATCCTAATAAATCCAAACAAGTTAGTGTTCCTATGCTATCTGTTAGAATTGGTGATCATTGCTATTATGGTTTATGTGATATTGGTGCAAGTGTTAGTGCTATTCCTTATGAGCTTTACACGGAGATTATGCACGAAATTGGTTCTTGTGAACTTGAAGATATTGATGTGGTTATTCATTTGGCTAATAGAGAAACTATTTCTCCAATTGGTATTGTTCGAGATGTGGAAGTTCTATGTGGTAAGATTAAATATCCTGCTGACTTTTGGTACTTGGTTCTGCTGCTAGTGATCATTGTCCTATCATTTTTGGTAGACCTTTTCTAAATACTTGTGGAGCTATTATAGATTGTAAGAAAGAGAAAATTTTGACTAGATTTGCTGGTGAACCTTATGAATTTAACTTTTCTAAATTTACCAAAACTCCTTATAAAACTAACTCGCCTAGTAATGATTTTAAAATGGAGCAGTGTGCATCTATTGTTCTTGTTCCTAATAATCCCTTGCAGCAACATTTGGAGAATAGTGAAAGTGAAGCTTTTAGGAAAGAAAGAGATGAGCTTGAGGAAATTTTTCTTCGCCAACCTATTCTCAAGCATGATTTACCGGTGGAAGATTTGGGTACAACACCGCCACCAAAGGAAGATCCTGTTTTTGATTTAAAGCCTTTACTCGATAATCTTAAATATGCTCATATTGATGATAAGAAAATATATCCTATTATTATTAGTTCTAAGCTTTCAGAAATTGAGGAAGAAAGGTTATTGGAAATATTGAAGAAACACCGAGGAGCTATTGGCTATACTCTTGATGATTTGAAAGGGATTTCTCCTTCTATTTGCCAACATGCTATTAATATGGAAGATGATGCAAAGCCTGTTGTTGAACATCAACGTCGTCTAATTCCGAAGATGAAAGAGGTGGTAAGGAATGAGGTATTAAAACTTCTTGAAGCTGGTATTATATATCCTATTGCTGATAGTAGATGGGTTAGCCCTGTGCATTGTGTTCCTAAGAAGGGAGGAATGACTCGTTGTGCCTAATGATAATGATGAGCTTATTCCTCAAAGAATAGTTGTAGGTTATAGAATGTGCATTGATTTTCGAAAAGTTAATAAAGTTACTAAGAAAGATCATTACCCTTTACCCTTTATTGATCAAATGCTAGAAAGGTTATCTAAAAATACTCATTTTTGCTTTCTTGATGGATATTCTGGGTTTTCACAAATTGCTGTTAAAGCTAAAGATCAAGAGAAAACCACTTTTACTTGTCCTTATGGAACTTATGCTTATTGGCGTATGCCTTTTGGTTTATGTAATGCTCCTGCTACTTTTCAAAGATGCATGTCTGCTATTTTTCATGGTTTTTGCGAAAGTATTGTAGAGGTGTTCATGGATGATTTTTCTGTTTATGGGAATTCTTTTGATAATTGCCTGCGAAACCTCGATAAAGTTTTGCAGAGATGTGAAGAAACTAACCTTGTTCTTAATTGGGAGAAATGCCACTTTATGGTTAATGAAGGAATTGTATTGGGACATAAAATTTCCGAGAGAGGTATTGAAGTTGATAGAGCTAAAGTTGAAGCAATTGAGAAGATGCCCTACCCGAGGGATGTTAAAGGTATTCGTAGTGTTCTTGGTCATGCTGGGTTTTATAGGAGATTTATTAAAGATTTCTCTAAAATTTCAAAGCCTCTTACTAATCTTCTTCAAAAAGATGTACCTTTTGTTTTTGATGATGATTGTAAGGAAGCTTTTGAAACTCTAAAGAAAGCCTTAACAACTGCTCCTGTAGTTGAACCTCCTGATTGGAATTTGCCTTTTGAAATTATGTGTGATGCTAGTGATTTTGCTGTAGGCGCTGTTCTTGGACAGCGGGTAGATAAAAAATTAAATGTTATTCATTATGCTAGTAAGACTCTTGATGCTGCTCAAAGAAATTATGCTACAACTGAAAAGGAATTGTTAGCTGTAGTCTTTGCTTGTGATAAGTTTAGACCCTATATTGTTGATTCGAAAGTTACAATTCATACTGATCATGCTGCAATTAGATACCTTATGACAAAGAAAGATGCTAAGCCAAGGCTTATTAGATGGGTACTTCTGTTGCAAGAATTTGATTTACATATTATAGATAGGAAAGGTGCTGATAATCCTGTTGCTGATAATTTGTCTAGATTAGAAAATATTGCTTATGATCCTGTTCCTGTTAATGATAGTTTTCCAAATGAACAATTGGCTGTAATAAAGGTGAGCTCGCGAGAGAGCCCTTGGTATGCAGATTATGCTAACTTTATTGTTTCGAAGTATTTGCCTCCAACCTTTTCAGCTCAACAAAGGAGGAAATTATTTTATGACTTGAGGCATTATTTTTGGGATGACCCACACTTATATAAAGAAGGAGTGGATGGTATTATGCGAAGATGTGTTCCTGAATATGAACAACAGGAGATATTGAATAAATGTCATGGAAGTGTTTATGGAGGACATCACGCTGGAGATAGAACCGCGCAAAAGGTTCTACAATCAGGTTTTTATTGGCCAACACTCTTCAAAGATGCAAGGAAATTTATTCTATCTTGTGATGAATGTCAAAGAGTTGGTAATATCTCTAGACGCAATGAAATGCCTATGAATTATACTCTTGTTATTGAACCATTCGATTGTTGGGGATTTGACTTCATGGGTCCTTTCCCTTCTTCAGACGGTAACACTCATATACTTGTCGCTGTTGATTATGTTACTAAATGGGTAGAAGCTATACCTACAAAAAGTGCTGATGGTGAGACCTCTATAAAAATGCTTGTAGATATTATATTTCCTAGATTTGGAGTACCTAGATATATTATGACCGATGGAGGTTCTCATTTCATTCATGGAGGTTTTAGAAAAACTCTTGCTAAGTATGGTATTAATCATAGAATTGCTTCGCTTATCATCCTCAAACTAGTGGTCAAGTAGAATTATCAAATAGAGAGATTAAAGCTATCTTAGGAAAGACTGTTAATAAATCTAGGAGCAATTGGGCTAGCAAATTGAAAGAAGCACTATGGGCTTATAGAACTGCTTATAAAAATCCTATGGGAATGTCACCTTATAAAATGGTTTATGGAAAAGCTTGTCATTTACCTTTAGAACTAGAGCACAAAGCTTATTGGGCTGTTAGAGAACTAAATAAAGATCCTAAATTAGCCGGTAATAAGAGGTTGTTGCAATTAAGTTCTCTAGATGAATGGAGAAGTGAAGCTTATGAAAATGCTAAACTCTTTAAAGAAAAAGTTAAGAAGTGGCATGATAGAAGGATCATCAAAAGAGAATTTAATGTTGGAGATCAAGTTCTATTATATCGGTCTCGTCTCAGATTCTTTGCAGGGAAATTACTCTCGAAGTGGGAAGGACCATATGTTGTTGAGGAGGTGTATCGCTCAGGAGCAATTAAAATTAGCTCTCTCCAAGGCAATGCCACACAAGTGGTGAATGGACAAAGACTCAAGCATTATATCTCGGGCGATTCTTATAATATTGATGTTGATATTATTCAAGTGGAAACACCGGAGGCTTTCATCAAAGGACAAATTGACGATCCGCCGAACCGGATTTTGAATAGGTAACAGTATAGGTAATAAAAAGTCCGCGTTTACCTTTCCGAACATTATTTCTGCTGTTTTTAGAAAATATGAAAAATTACGAGTTCGAAACGGAGTGGAAAGGACGCACGAGGGCGTGCCACCATAGGCCGGCGCGGGCCCCACCCTGGCCGCGCCGACCTATGGTCTGGCCGCCTCGGCGTCCCGTTTCCACTCGTTTTCGGCCTGGAACCTTCCTTTTGTCGTAAAAATATTTGCTATATAATCCCCCGGACCCCTGGAGGTCCGTAATATCGTTTTCTCGTCGTGTTTTGTTTCGAGCTGTTTTCCGCCATTTGTTTTGATCTAGAAGCACCATGGTCTCCAACAACAAGGACAAGGAACCTTTGAAGGAAAATATTCAAGACCCGGAGCTGAAGAAAGAAGATGCAAGAGAGGATGAGGAAGAAGTGGAGGAAGCTCCGCAGGAACACCAACAAGCCACCGTCGCAAGTATTGGCGTGATATCAAGTCCATCCAACATCAAGAGGAGTGCACGAATCGCTACCGGAGGAGCGGTTCCACGTCATTACTTGGCTCCAAGAACATCTTCTCCGAGCAATTACAACCCTTACCGCAATCTAATCTACGATCGTCAAACTGAAAGGACCCCCAAGGTAGTGTTGCCAAGTAATTGGGATATAAATCGTTTTGACAATGCAGGAGAGATGAAATCTGAAGCTGAAGGATGGGGAAACAATTCTAAGAGTTGGGATTCACCACCGGACATGATTATGAGCCGCGTTGAGCACAACTCGGAGATGATCCGCAACCTGACCTATGAGATTGAAGGTTTACAGGAGCTTGTCAGGAAGCTTGTCGAGAAGAATCCATCACCACCATCACCGAAGGAGTAATTCATCATCGGTATTGGCATCCCCTTGGTTTGTTCCAAGCTTGGGGGAGTTCCGCGGTATCACATCATCATTACCTTTATCTTTTACTATCAAGTAGTGTCATATCATGAGTAGGGAAGTTATCATATGGAATAGTATGCAATGTGGAAGTATCTCTCTTAGTTAGTTATCTATGTATCCGTTGGTGTGAGTTATCGTTATGGAATATTAATGAGAAGTCTTATCATTTACTTTTTGCACACCTTATTTTAGTTTGCAATCTCCATTATATGATTACTCTTGACATGAGTATTGATATCACTTTGGGAGCATCAAGTAAATCTATTTGGTTTTGGCAAACTTAGCATTGGTCAATAGCAACAACATCTTGATGTTTAATAGAAGAGAGAAATACACTTAGATACATTACTCTATTATCTCTATGCTTAGTATTCTGAGGTTAAAATTGCTTGTGCTTATGAGAAAGATGCATGATTGTTTCTATCATATGTATATTTGTTTGTTTCCCTCAACCTTTATGCTTGCTATCAAACCTTGCTAGCCAAAGACCTGTATTGAGAGGAGATGCTTCTCATACATCCATAACCTTAGACCAAACCTATGCCATTTGTGTCCACCATACCTACCTACTACATGGTATTTTCTGCCATTCCAAGTAAATACTTCATGTGCTACCTTTAAATAATTCAAACTATACTACTCCTTATTTGTGTCAATGTTCTATAGCTCATGAGGAAGTATGTGGTGTTTCATCTTTCAATCTTGTTGGGCGGACTTTCACCAATGGACTAGCGGCACATCCGCTTATCCAATAACTTTGCAATAAGAGCTGGCAACGGGGTTCCCAGCCCCAATTAATAACTTTCATTAATAATTCTCTTCACATGTTTTGCTCGATTTATCAGTAAGCAACTTAATTTTGCAATAGACACTCCTCCATGGTATGTGAATGTTGGAAGGCACCCGAGGATTCGGTTAGCCATGGATTGAGAAAGCCAAGGTTGGGGGGGGGAGTGTCATCCTTAATAAAACTAAAATACATGTGTAAACAAAAGAGAAGGGGGATGATCTACCTTGCTGGTAGAGATGCCGTCCCTCATGGGAGCCGCTCTTGGAAGGTTCGTTTGGCAAGGGGGTTAGAGTGCCCGCTACCATTCGTTGACAACAACAAACACCTCTCAAAATCTTACTTTTATTCTCTTTATATGATTTCAAAACTTGAAAAGCTCTAGCACATGATTTAATCCCCGCTTCCTCTCGCGAAGGGCCTGTCTTTTACTTTTATGTTGAGTCAGTAAACCTATTTCTCTCTATCTCAAGCAAGCAATTGAGTTGTTGTGAACCAATCATTTATGCTATGATTCAGTTAATCATGTCTTTTATGCTTTCTTGTTTAGTACCAATTTTATTTGAATGAATATGGCTTTGAAGTTATCAATGATTATGAAGAGATTGTCATGCTTAAATATGAAGGCTCAGCAATAAAATCTAATATGAAAGCTTTGCTTAGAAGTACAATCCGTTAGTAGTTCTCTGACCAAGAACGAAGTTTGCCATCACCAGCTATGATTTCTTATGCACCTTTATTTGTGACTTCTCTTTACCTATTTCAAGATGAGTTATATGAGGAAGTTGTTTACTAGAATGTCTTGTGTGAATGAATATGATGCTTCTTGTCCGTATTTTATTTATCGACTCTTCACTCCATAAACATGTGGTCTTGTTTATCGAGCTCAGTTACGCTTGGGGACAAGCGAGGTCTAAGCTTGGGGGAGTTGATACGTCCAATTTGCATCACTATTTTGTATCATAATTTGCTGTTATTCATTGATATATTTCATATTGGGATACAATACTTATGTTATTTCATCTATTTTGCATGTTTCATCATCATTGGAGGATCAAGCACCGGAGCCAGGATTCTGCTGGAAAAAGCACCGTCAGAACGCAATATTTCGGAAGATCAACTGTGGAAGGGAATTTCACTTAAATTCCTATTTTTCCGGATGACGGAGGGAGCCAAAAGGGGGAGCGAGAGAGGAGCCATCGTGGGCCCAGACCACGGGCGGCGCGGCCCAAGGCCCGACCGCGCCACCCGTGCTCGGGGGCCCCACAGCCCCTTTCGCCTCCTTTTCTTCGCGTACTCCTTCGTCCCGAAAACCTAAGCCACGAGAGGACCTCACGAGGGGTTACAGCCGCCTCGCGGGGCGGAGAACACCGAGAGAGAAAAGAGCTCTCCGGCGGGCAGGAATCCGCGGGGAAATTCCCTCCCGGAGGGGGAAATCGACGCCATCGCCATCGTCATCGAGCGGGACATCATCTCCATCATCATCATCATCATCTCCACCATATACACCGCCATCACCACCGCTGCACCTCGTCATCGCTGTAGCAATTCGGGTTAAATCTTGATTGTTTGATAGGGGAAACTCTCCCGGTGTTATTCTATACTTGTTGTAGATGCTATTGAGTGAAACCATTGAACCAAGGTTTATGTTCAGATTGTTATTCATCATCATATCACCTCTGATTGTATTCCATATGATGTCTCGTGAGTAGTTCGTTTAGTTCTTGAGGACATGGGTGAAGTCTAAATGCTAGTAGTGAATTATGGTTGAGTAATATTCAATGTTATGATATTTAAGTTGTGGTGTCATTCTTCTAGTGGTGTCGTGTGAACGTCGACTACACGACACTTCACCATTTATGGGCCTAGGGGAGTGCATCTTGTATTCGGTTGCTAATTGCGGGGTTGCCGGAGTGACAGAAACCTGAGCCCCGTTAGTATATCGATGCGAGGAGGGATCGCAGGATCTCGAGTTTAAGGTCTGTGGTTAGATTTATCTTAATTACTTTCTTGTAGTTGCGGATGCTTGCAAGGGGTATAATCACAAGTATGTATTAGTCCTAGGAAGGGCGGTGCATTAGCATAGGTTCACCCACACAACACTTATCAAAACAATGAAGATTATTAAACCACATGAAGCGAAAGTACTAGACTAAAATCCCCGTGTGTCCTCAGGAACGTTTGGTCATTATAAGTAAACAAACCATCTTGTCCTTTGTGCTAAAAAGGATTGGGCCACTCGCTGCAATTATTTCTCTCGCATTTTATTTACTTGTACTTTATTTATCTGCAATATCAAAACCCCCTGAATACTTGTCTGTGAGCATTTACAGTGAATCCTCCATCGAAACTGCTGCCAACACCTTCTGCTCCTCGTTGGGATCGACATTCTTACTTATC
Organism: Lolium rigidum; assembly: GCF_022539505.1. Classification (NCBI taxonomy): domain Eukaryota; kingdom Viridiplantae; phylum Streptophyta; class Magnoliopsida; order Poales; family Poaceae; genus Lolium; species Lolium rigidum. Next base: position 347,232,560 of record NC_061510.1, read on the forward strand.
GAAGATACTACGATACACCCCCTATACTTGTGGGTCATCAAACAGCAACAAGTTTCCCTTAAGTGGATCACCCAAGGTTTATCGAACTCAGGGAGGTAGAGGTCAAAGATATTCCTCTCAAGCAACCCTGCAATTAAGATACAAGAAGTCTCTTGTGTCCCCAACACACCTAATACACTTGTCAGATGTATAGGTGCACTAGTTCGGCGAAGAGATAGTAAAACGCAGGTGGTATAGATGGTGGTAAACGGTAATTGCGATCTGAAGTAAATATTGCAGGAAGTAAAGATGCGAGTAAAACGATGAAATAAGCAATGTTTGCAGTATTTGGAAACAAGGCCTAGGGATCATACTTTCACTAGTGGACACTCTCAACATTGCAATCATAATTGAATATAAATATAAGCACTTCATCATACTACTCTCCTGTTGGATAAAGAACTCAAATTTATTGGGCAAGTGTGCAAAAGCACACCTCAAAGGCGTATTCCCAAGTACTAATGAACACCCCACACTGTCACCGTGAGCATTCATAGGAGGTACTAACACACCACAATTCATAAGGGAGTTACACACGACGCATTACGCCAAGGTCACAATAACCCCAAAGTTCACATAATAAAACACTTGAATAGCATATGACATCTAGATTGCAAAGCCTATGATCACATATATGAACAAGGGATTTCTATTTTCGTGCCCTCGTGTCCTTAGTTGTGCTCAGTTTTCCCCAGCTCCTTAGTTTTTCCTCAGTTTCCCAAACCTTTGTCTGAAACCATCACACGTGATGTAACGGCCGGTTGCCCGACGGTTGACCGTTATCTTCTGACTAGTGGGGCCACGTAGAACCCGCAAAGACATGTCAGACCATCCATCTTTGTTTGACCGTAAGCATTGCTGTATCCCTGACCAAAACGCGAACGAGTGGGGCTTCGGTATATCGAATGACAAGTGGGGCCATGACGCTGATACAAGGGGCAATACACGGGTAGGATTAGATTTTTAAACGGAGCTCTACAGCGATGGCACGGAGGAGGTGGCATGCGGGGTGCCGAGATGAGATCGACGTCCACAAAGAACCGCATGAGGCGAGACCGGACGCATTAGATAGATATGAACTAGACGCGTTTAACCATGCAAAGAAGAGAAGAAATGGTCGACGACATCGACGACTACCTCAAAACTTTGACTGACCGTGTCGGACACGAAGGCGTGCAATGTAGAGAAAACTAGTATCTCTCCTTTCTGGCGTGTATAGGTGGGTGCTAGGAGAGTGTGGTGGCGAAGGGAAAGACCTCGCGGTGGTCAGTGGCATCCAACATAGCGGGTCGGCGTGGCCGTGCCCACAGCGGCGTGCATGCATGTTCGGCATTGGCATCAGCATGTACGTTCGGCACTGGCCTCGGCGGTATCTCTGGTGTGTCAGTGATCGAATGAGGGGACGGGATTGAGGGTGCATCCCGACGTTGACCTAGCAGTGGCGGCGAGCATAGCCGTCCTGACCATGCCGATATCGACATCGGCATCGTTTGGAGGCTGTGGTGCTCGAATCAAGGTGGGATTTGTTTCTTGTAGGCCAAAATGAATTTGAAACAAGTTTCATGTTGAAGGTTAGGTAACGAAAGTTTGTAACTATCCCAAAATTATACTAGCGCCATGGTGAGGTTCTTTTTGATAGAGCTATACGGTTGGGCAAACTTTTTTGACACTTTTTAGATAGGGTTCCTTGTTGTTACATGTATGGCATCATGTATGGAAAATTTTGGGTCATTTGGAGATGTTCGAAAAAATCACTTTGCTTAAGCGCATGCCGTTTCGTCTCGCTGAAACCAGCTTTTCTAACAAGGTGATTTTTTCTACCTTCTCTAAATAACCTCAAATTTCATACAGTTGATCTTCTATACATAGATAGATAGATAGATTGTTTCGTTTTTACATTTTTCGAACTTTTTATTTCCCTTTATAATACCCAATTGATTTTCAGGTCAAAACCTCGAAAAACAGCATCATGTATGGCATCATTTTCACCCTAAATTTCAAATTTTGTGAAACTTTCCCTTTTAGATATTCCTTGTTGTTATAGGTATGCCATCATGTATGCCAAACTTGGTTAGGTCTCACTGAAACCAGCTTTTGTAACAAATTAGGTTTTTTCTACCTTCTCTAATTAAATGACCTCAAAAATCATACGTGATAGGTTTATCATTCGATACAAAGATAGGTAATGGCTACAAGAAATCGGTGATGGTTTATCATTTTGTGTGTGAAAAGTAATGGCTACAAGAAATCGGTGATGGTTTATCATTTTTTGTGTGAAAATTAATGGTTACAGCAAATCGGTGATGGTTTATCATTTTTTGCGTGAAAAGTAATGGCTACAACAAAGGGAATCGGTGATGGTTTATCATTTTTTTGCGTGAAAAGTAATGGCTACAACAAATTGTTGATGGTTTATCATTTTTTTGCGTGAAAAGTAATGGCAACAACAAATCGGTGATGGTTTATCATTTTTTGCGTGAAAAGTAACGCCTAAAAGAGTTTATAATTTTTAGCGCGTGAAAAATAATATAGAAAACCTCCCTTCAGCATACTTAGAGGGTGGAAGCTAACCGCCGACAGAGAGAGAGAGAGGGGTTATCCTGCCCGTTCCCTAGATCATACGATCATCGGTTGGCGGGCACGACCGCGTGACATGGGCTAGACCAATCAGGGCAATGTTGCACGTCTGCGAGAATTTGTGAAGGGAGAGGGCAAAACTGAGTACTATCAAGAAACCAAGGGCACCTGAGTAGTAAACAGACTAAGGGATTCAAATTTGAGATTTAAAAAATGGAAAATGCGTGTTTTGTACAATGAAACCCATCTTGGCCTACCTCAAACTATTTGCAATACCAATATACATCAGTGTGAGAATTGTGGCCTCATTTAGACAAAGTATGTTTTGGGGGAAGCTGTTTTGGGAAGGGCTTATTGTGGAAAACCATGCACCTTCATAGCTACTAGGTGATTTGAGAAGTGGCAATTTGTGGTAAAACTTGATTTATCTATGATTTGAGAAGTGGCAATTTGTGGTAAAGACTCCATGAGTAAGTGCCACTCTTTTTCGGATTTTTTTGCACATTAAATGACTCATTTAACTAGTTAATCCCATTTGTTGACTCTCTGTTGACCAACCACTTGAGGGTAAAACTGAGTATATTGCACTAGCCAGTATTAGCACTCAAGGGGAAAATTGAGCACACAAAAAATGCTAGTATAAAACTCGAGGGTATACCTGAGTATATCTAAATTTCCAGGGTTAGACTCGAGGACATGTGCAATTGTTGACGCGTAGACGCGGGTCGCGGTGGAGAAGTCGAGACGTGCAATCGTGGACGCGTGTCGCGTTGCAGAAGTCCAAGACGTGCAGACGTGCAACTGTGGACGCGTAGGACGCGGGTCGCATTAACCACGCCTCGTCTTTATAGACGCCTCCTCGCACTATCTCTATCACTCTCACTCGCTCACGCATCGCCAACTCTCTCACGTCCCATCATCTTCTCCAAAGCAAAAAACCCTCACCCTCTCCCTCTTCCTCTTCCGGCGAGATGGACAAGGAGAATGCCAATCCCATCGTCGACGTAGACTCGAAGCGCGACGCCTCCATCCTCGGCGCCGTCCCCTCAACGGCTGTCGCCGCCGCCGCCGGTGCATCGGAGGCTGCTACCGCCGGTGGCGGTCAGATCCCGGCGGGATGGGACCCCTATGAGCCGGTGCCGTACGTCCCGCCCCCGAACCCCTACGACACCTCCCTGGAGGACCCATGGAACGAGGTAAATACGGTTTGCTTCCTTTTTTGTTCCGCATTCCTTTTTGAACCCTATTTTTGCTGGTGTAGATGGATCTGTAGATGGATGAGTATTGGGCTAATATTTGTGCCGATTTTATTCCATTTTGTTTTGATCACTTCTTGATTTCGTTTAAGATTTGGGGTTCGGCCGTTCGGTTAATTTATGCAAGTAATAATTGGATCTCAATCAGTTAATTTATGCAAGTAATCATGGGATCTCAATCAGTTATTTTATGCACTAATCAAAAGATATCAACCGTTTAATTTTGCAAATAATCTCGAATGTGTTCAAGTTCAGATCTAGAATCTATTTCTTTGCCTATGATGAATCGTTGGGCACATATTTTTACAGGGAGGGTTCAGCGAACCATTGCTGTGTACAAATCTGTTGTGCATGAGCTTTGGTTCGCTAACACCTTCCCTGTAGATATATAATCATGTCCACTCTAACTGAGGCTGACTCTGTTTTTCCTAACTTTGTTATCATGCACGTTAGTCATTGTTGCAACTCATTCACTAGTTTCTGTTTGATATGGATCGGATGTCTGGCAGCGACGTCGGTAGCGACGAAGAGGAGGAGGACGTCAAGACTCACCAGGTGCTGCGGAGGCTGCAGGTCGGCCAGTACATCTCCTACTTCGCCAAGGATGTCTACAGGTGCCCCTTCTGCACCAGGAGACTCGGCGGCACGGAATTCAACTGCCTCGTCACGCATGCTGAGAACATCAGCAACACCTTCCCCAAGGTCGGCATGACGGTGAACGTCCACTCCTTCCGCGCCAAGCACAGGGCGCTCGGCATGCACCTCCGTAGCTTGCAGCGGGTGGAGATCTCCGCCGGGCGCATGCCTCCGCTCAAGCCCAAGGCTCCCAAGGGGAGCAGGAGCAACAAGTGGAGGCAGAGCCAGATGGGGTAGGCGGAGTCCTGGACGTGTGCTGCTGCTGCCTCCTATTTTGTTGTTGGGATCCTTTTGTTGTTAGCTAGGGATCCCTTGTTGTTATGTTAGTATGATGGTGCTGTGAAGAACCTGTTACTATGTTGGCTGCTGTGTATGTAGCTTATTATCTATCCAAATTATCTATCCCTATTCTACTATATTTTGTTGGCCGTACTTAGTTTTCTCGATTTACTATGACTGTGAATTTATCGTACATTACCCTGGAGATTTGCTTCTAGATTTAACTACATACATATGGACCAGATGGGGTACTAGATTTGCTGCCATATTGGGCAAACAACGAGGGCCAAAAGGCACAAATAATTGAAGAAAGACAGAAATGCAAGCTTCTCTAAATTTTATACTAATTTGGTGAAAAGGACAGAGAGAAAGAGGGGAAAAAGGTGCTCTTAATAGGTTTCAAAAAAAAGGTGCTCTTAATAATGCCAATTTAGAGCCGAGAGAGACAGAACCCAGCTCCTGCTCACGTGCAACCAAACACTTCTCGTCATGTCCCACGCGGTCCCTGACTCCACAAATGACAGAGATCGAAATTGGGGTCGGAAGATACGTTTTCCACGATTCCACTAACGCCTGTTTCCGGAAGAAGCTCGCACGCACACTCCCGCGAGCTGGAGCAGTGCGTAGCCATCAGCAGTCCGAGAAGATAACACATGACGAAGGCTGCTAAGAGATGCGCGAAAATACCACCGAAAATGAAGCCAGCGACGCCGCTTGCGAAGCGAAACATGAAACCCACGGCTGGGATCAAGAAACCTGGGAGAAAACCACCGAACACGAAGCGGAAAAGGAAACACAGGACCCGGATCAGGAATGCAGGGAGACCGCCGAACATGAAACAGGCGACGCCGCCGCCGAAGGTGCGGAGCAGGTAGAAGTAGAGCTTTGGGACGGCCTCGAACGCCGCCCGTGAGATTACATTCATCATCGCCACCGGCCAGAAGAAGTAAGCCAAACCAACCGCCAGGATCACGGCCAGAATCATTAGGTCACTTGGGGACGAGGATGACGTCCTGGAGTCGGTGGCTGTTATAAAAACGACAAGCAAATAACGAAGAACGATAAAGAAAAACGCAGCGAAGACACGAGATTTAACGTGGAAACCCCTTCCAACACAGAAGTTGAAAAAACCACGGGCGCCAGTCAGCAAAACTTTACTATATCGGAGAGTGTAAACAAACGCCGTGGGTATCTTATAATCTGATGAATCCTAGCTGACGGCTTACAAGATGTATATATAGGCGGTGCCAACGATCCTGTATGGGCTAACTTCAGACTCTGCTACGCTTCGCCCCAAGCCTACCGGCGACGGGCCTCGCTCCGCTCGTCAGAAGTTAGCCTCCCTTTAGTATATGAATTTGGATCACAATACAACAGTGGCCGGAGGCGGAGAGCTCGTATGGATGGCCAGAGAACGAGTTGTGGAAAGTGGGACATTGAGCTGTCAGACTGGTGGGTTATTTATATGGCACTACAGGGCAGGCCTCCGACGCAGTCTGCGTGTGCGCCGCCTCTGGGCTGGCGGCGAATGTGCATTGCCTATATGCGCTGGAAAACTTCTTTGCTACAATTAAGCACACTTTATTTTCCCATAGAATTTAAGTAGCCATGACTACATTTCAATCTTCTCTCTCCTTCTTAATTAGTTGCCACATTAACATTTTTGTGGGACCAATGTGCATGATACTAGCTATAATACTAGCACTATGGCTAGCACACGATTTGTTTGGCATTAATTTTTCTCGTGACATGCGCTATGATAGAATATCCACCTATGTTAATCACACCATACCACTTGTGCCGTGAGCGAAACCAGAGAACCAGTGACTATTCAACACGGCATAGAAAGACGATATCGAGAAGCAAGCCGCAAAGATGCTGAAACAAGGAATAATTTGCCCAAATAGTAGCCCTTTCGCGTGTCTATGTTGTTGGTGATCAAAAAAGACTTCACATGGCGTTTCTGCATGGACTACCACCATCTCAACTACATCATGGTCAACAGCATGTAGCTGAAGTGGTTTATTAGTTTGGATTTTCACGTGCACTACAGGAAACACATAAGGTGCCAACGGCCATCCTCTGTGCTGACAGCCAAATGTCAGGGCCGTCGGCACAGGGCCCGTTCCGGCCGGGCCAGCAGGAAAGCCGTCGGCACAAGAAGGTTTGTGCCGACAACAACCATCGACATAGTTTTCCCCGTCGGCATAGCTTCTCTGCCGTGACGGCGATATAACATCGTTAGGTTTGTGTCGACGGCAACATCTTTCAGCCCTGTGCCGACGGCTTTGCTGTCGGCATAGCTATTTTCCATTTCACGACATTAATCTTCGAAAAATCATAACTAAATCAATATAATTCAAAAAATACAAATAATATATCAAAATTTTGGGGAAAATAAGATCTATCTTGAAAAAATATGACAAACTTAGAATATTGAAAATATCTCAAAATTCTTATAAAAAATGAGGTATCATGTTCGAGATTTCATGGCTTTCAGGGCGAACGACCAATGTTATAGCTAGATTCGTGGCATAGTTTTTGATAATGTGCCCATATTGTGCACACATGTTCATCTTGGGATGGCGAATAATGTTGTAGGAGGAAGATTTCATTTTCATCGCACCGAAAAGCTATTTTCTATTTTCCGAGTCCCAAAAATGGAGTGTTTTTTGAAGCAACCAGTGGCGGAGGAGCCATTCTGGCTAGCTATGGCTGCCGCCATATCTTAATCTAGCTCAACTGTGAATGCTCATTGAGAAAACGGACTGTAGTGTTGTAACTGTGTTTCTGCGTATATTCTATGGTCCATGCCATTGATTATGCCATACCATAATTTCAGCACGTCCTCCGCCACTGGAAGCAACCACCAAATGAAAGTTGCAACATCAAGGATTCAAGGAATATGGGTTAATAGGATTGATATAGTAGTATTATCAACAAGGTGTCATTTCATTCACGGAAGCTTGTCCGAAAGAAACATAAAAGTTAACGTGCTAGGGCTGGAGTAATATGAGGATGGGTGACTGACCCGGAAGTTTGACCACGAGTGAAATGTGACCTAATATTAAGTGTAGTTGGAGTTGGAATTAAAATAATCAATGTGAGAGATTAAAAAAGTCGAAAAAAATTAAAAAAATAATTTTTTTTGAAAAAAGTCGAGCCTGAGTTGCCAAACGGACGTTAAATCTATGCTGACGACTTTGCCGTCGGCACAGGATGTTGTGCCGACGGTAATTGGATCTGTGCCGAGAATATATTGTGCCGACGGCAGCCGTCGGCACAGATCGACATCAATTCTACCTGTGCCGACAACATGGTGGCCGTCGGCACCTTGACTAGTTCCCGTAGTGGTGGGATACTGCCAAATTTGGATGCAGCCGGGAAATGACAAGAATGCGGCTTTAAAATGAACAATGGGCATTTTGAGTTCACGGTGATGTCCTTCTGCTTGACCCGAGCACCACCAACATTCCTGAATACAATGAACACGATTTTGGCCCCGCTGCTGCAAAAGGGGGTGCTTGTGTTCATTGACAATATTTTGGTTTACAGCTAGACACTGGAGAAGCATGTCATCATCTTATGACAAGTGCTCGTTGCTTGATCAACATCCGTTGAAGGTTAAGAAGAGTAAGTGCACGTTCGGGAAACAACAGCTGTTTTACCTGGGTCATGTTATCAGCGTGGAAGGCATGGCTACAGACCCAAAGAACCTTTCAGCTTTCAGCAGTTCGACGATGGACAATAGGGGAACAATACCAAGTACCATAAAGGAAGTAAGGGATATTTGGGCATAGCGGGCTACTACTGCAAGTTCGTGAAATATTTTGGCAAATCAGCCGGCCCTTGACTGGACTTCCGAAGAAGCATCTAGGTGGAGATATGGCGGGTCTAGTGACGAGACCAGCCCAGTAGCCGCTTGGACGATTGGACCCTATGGTTTGCTGACTGCTTATTATAGGTACAAATGGTTCATTATTAGGGTACCATCTACTCTCTTTAGTCTAAAAAATAAACCAACTTGATGCTATCATGGATACAAGTTAATCTATTTTGTTGAATCTAATTAATTTTTGGATTAAAGTGGATGGAGGGTATCCTAGCGATGGACCATTTGCAAGTATCAGCGATCGTGAAATAGATGGCACGAATGAGATGTATCTGAACTCTCTGAACCTTATCTCTCCCAAGCTTCCCTGTGTATCTCTGAACCCCAAATTCGAATACAGACAATTGAACCGAGATCCCCATCGAGTGGCAGAGAGTTGGGCCTCACGGTATATGCCTTTCATCATTATACCGAGTACTTCTCTCACCTCCACAGAACTAACAAACACGCTAGCCGAAGCTGAGACGCGGCAACATTGAACATGCACACCGTTTTAAATACAGTTACTCGAAGGAAACAAAGTTACAGTAAGCACGCCGGCTGGCCGGACGCCGACGGATGGATCAGGCCGCGGTGACGGCCATCTTCATGCCGGCGGCGCAGTGGCCTGGGATGCCGCAGATGAAGAAGCTGGTGCCGCGGGTGAGCGTGACGTTATCGTTGCCGGAGCTGTACCTCACGGCGCCGCCCGGCGCGCTGCACGAGTTGTGCCCCGTGGCGTCCACCACCACCACGTTGTCGTTGTGCGCACCCGGCGCGTACTTAAACACTGCACGTAGAACACGCAGTACTACGTCATACAAGTAGATTAACAGAACAGAATAGCCGAGCCAGAGCCCAGGGTTACGTTTCCCTTTGGGACAAGCAAATACCATGCAATAATTACTGCGGCCTGAGCACTCACCTAGCATGTCGCCGGCAAGGAAACGCTTGCCGTTGGACCAGCTGCCGGAGCCGAAGGTCCATCCGCGGCCGTCGCCAACCGTGTACTCCATCGACTCGGCGAGCTCGCCGTGGAGGACCCCGCAGAGGAGGACCAATGCCAGCACCACGGTAGTGTCCCTTCCATGAGCCATCGATCGGAGCTTAATCTACTGATGGCACTAACCACCAGTCACATATGCTAAGCTAATTAGTACGCGCAGCGGCACAGCGAGAGACTGAAGGCGAGCGAGAGCTACCGGCTCGAGTGCTTGCAGTAGCGCTCAGTACCGGACAGCGGGCATCTCCTTTTATAGGCACACAAAGCTAAGAGCATCTCGTCGCGTCTTCCAAAGATATTGGAAAACGCTTTCCATCAACTCACCGATCATGCGACGAAAATCGGTCGTTCCTTTGTGGAGACGCGAACCGCACGTGGATGGATCCCACTGCACCTCGCCACACAAAGTTCTCTTCCTCGTCTATTTCTCCAACTACCACCGACGGACCAGCGCGCCGCCCAGCTCCTCCCGGCGAGCGCCCCGCCCCTCCTCCTCCCAGCGAGCACGCCGCTGCAACCTCTCCCCGGCGAGCGCACAGCTGCAGCCTCCTCCCGGCTGGCGCGCCGCTGCAGCTTCACCCTGGCGAGCGCCCCGCCCCTCCTCCTCCCGGCGGGCGCGCCGCTGCAGCTCCTCCCCCAGCGAGCGCCCCACCCCTGCTCCTCCTGACGGGCGCACCGCTGCCGTTTCTCCCCCGAGGGCCGTGCCCCGGCTCCTCCCGACGCGCTACAGCTCCTCCCCAGAGAGCAACCCCAGCTTGTCCCGGCATCGACTTGCAAGCTTCCCCTTTGCCGGTGTTGTCGCCGGCTGGGAACTACTGGTGTCTAGTACGGTAAATATTTTCTTTTTTGTTGGTTTTATTTGTTAATTATTGTTGTAAATATATTGTTGATTTGTTGTAAATTTATTTGGCATGAGAATTGTTGTTTTCTGGTTACAATTTGCTGCTGGCTATACTTGTAAACACCCAAATTATTTGTTGTTCTCATTTTTAATTATTGTTGTAAATATGTTGCTAATTTGTTGTAAAGATATGTTTGGCATTAGAATTTTGTTTTTGTGTTGGAATTTGTTGTTTTCTATTAAAATTGTTGCCGGTTATTATTGTAAACAACCAAATAAAAAATGTGATTTTGTTGTGAATTTATTATTGTAAACATATTTGTGATTTGTTGTAAATATATTTTTGGGTACAAACAAATAACCATTTGTTGTAATAATATGTGATTTTTTTAAAAGTTGTTGCCTATTTTTGTTGTAAATCAACATATTTTGGTGGGCTCCACCCACGTGATCAAGTTGATAACATGTGCACAACACGAGTTCCGTGTGAACACGCAACCAGCTGCCAACCTACGTGAAAAAAGGCATTAAAGCGGGGACCGAAAGCGACGTATATGTGGGGCCCACGACCGATTTTTGCCCCAATTTCGGCCGACCGACGGCTAGCGTGACCCAAAGGTATTTGGGGCGCGCCGGACAAAAAAACGTTCCCAGCCGCGTGTCCCAAAGGTCATTTTTATCTGGCGCGGCCCAATACGGTGTCCGGCGCCCCGAGCCCGTCCCCGCTACACAGGGGGACGCTCCGGGTACGCCGGACACAACGAAATGAGAGGCTAGGAGGCGCGGGCCCGAGGTATCAGAGGCTCGGATGCTCAAATGCCACCTACGTAGCGACGGTGAGTTGCCGGGAAGCGGAACCGTCGCATTGGCAACCACGTCGACCGACGCGCCAACCGCTGGAATGGAGCGCGAACTCCTCGGAAGAGCAACCGCCGCTCTCTTTGAATTCTGCGCCATCGTTCATCCGCGCTCAATAAGATCCGTACGTTGGCGCTTTCGGATCTTCAACCGGCTGCCATTCATCCAAGCTTCTCCTCACGATGAGCTACATCTCTGACCTTCCATCTGACACCTCCAGCGAGGGCAAGCCTCCAAGATGGCACCATTGGTGGGATAGAGTCCGGACGCCCCGCAGCGGCGATGATTCCCCGCCGCCACTTGACAGAGCGGAGGAATGGAAAGCCGTGGAGGAGGAGGCGAAGGAGGAAGGGTCTGAGGAGGCGGCGGCGGCCCGTGCGAAGGTGGAGGAGGGCGCAAAAGCGAAGGCCAAGGCGCAGCTGGCGAGCACCGGCGACGACGAGGAGGACACAAGCTCCTCCGACGCGTCGACCGACACCGCCTCTTCGGAAGAGGTGACGAGCAGGAAGCGCCGCCGTGATGAGGACGACGAGGCGGGGCCATCATCAAAAGAAGAAGTAGTTTTAAATAATTTATATGTAATTTAATTATATTTTTTGAAGTTTTATATATAATTTTTTTTATGTTGCACCGATTTAAATATTAGTAAAGAGTTTTCTTCTATCTACTAAAATTATTTTTAAGTTTGGGGGGCGGCGTTTGGGGGACGCGGCTGGGGAGCGACGTCCCCCGAACGCGGCACGAACGAAGCACGTCCCCCAAATGCTCAATCCGTCGCCGTTTGGGGGACGGTTTGAGGGACGCGACTGGAGATGCTCTAATGATATTGCTAGCTACATCCGTATTTAACGTGAATATATGCTACTTCCTCCATTTTTATTTAGTTCACGTTCTATGTTTAGTTAAATTTAATTTTTTGCGAAGTTTGATCAAAATTAAAAGAATAATATCAATATTTACAACATCAAATATATATAATATAGAAATATATCTAATTACGATTCTAGTGCAATATATTTTATATTGTAAATATTAATATTTTCTTAAATATTAGATCAAAGTCTACATTGATTTTAACTAAATTCAAAACGCGAAGTAATTGTAAACGGAGATAGTAACATGCATGCCACTTATTCAAGAAAAGATGATATGGCGAGTAATTAATTAAAGAGGAGAGACAAGACACATCCCCTTCAGAAAACATTTGTTCGCACATGTAAATTTTAGTAATTGAAGTTACTATTATTGTGACCAGTCACAACCCTAAAGGAGTGATTCTATCACATTGAGTAGTATTTAAAATCATTAAATCATTTGTTCAAGGAGTAATTATGAACGTACGGAGAATAAATGCTAGTGCAATAAGTAACTTTTAATACCACTTATCCAAAAAAGAATGATATGTTGAGTAATTAAAGAAGAGAGATAAGACGTGCCATTTAGAAATATTTACATGCACATATAAATTTTACGAGTTTAAGTTATTCTCACTATGACCAACCTCAACGTGAAGAAGCTCGTCTATCATATAAATTTTACGGGTTTAAGTTACCATTGATTCATGCAGGGGTTGGTGGAGGAGCTTGACAGGACGGCATGGCAGAAGTGCGGTGGTGTGGAGGGGTTCGCAGAGGAGCTTGTCGAGGCGCTAGGGAAGTAGTGCGGCGGTGGAGAGGGATTGGCGCGGGAGCTCTTCGAGGCGCCGGAGAACTGCTGCGGTGGCGAGGCAGCTGACGGCCAGACTTGCGCCGTCGCATTGCGGACACCACATCTTGCCATGATTCGGGAGGCACCGCTGGCCGCCGCCGCTAGCCGCCGCCGCAGGGGTGGAGAGCGGAGCTAGGAGTCCTTGGCTGCAGGGCGGGAGCGGGAAAGGGAGGCGGCAGGGCGGGAGCGGGAATTGTAGGTGGGAGCGGGCGGTGGTGGAAGGGAAATTGAGGACTCGGGTAGAATACATATTACTACCAAATATAATATTCATGTTAAATTTGGATGTAGCTAGCAATAGCATTAGGGCTAATGCTATTGCTAGCTACATCTTCATTTAACTAATATTTGGTACTACCTCCATCCATAAATAAATATCTCAGCTTTATCCAAATTTGGATGCATCTATATACTAAATGGTGTCTACATGTATCTAAAGTCTGACAAATCTGAAACATCTATACGCAGGTAGTAGTAACATGAACTAGATTTAGATGTGCGCCTTGGCGCACGATCCCGTAATACTTGTGCCCATGTTCATTTTATATTAAGGCAAGAAAAAATTACTGCCAACATTATAATGCTGGAAGCAATTAACATTAAGAATCTCCATAACTACTGAATCTCATACTTAGTTATGGAAGCAACAAATTTTGTTCTTAGATAAGCTAGAACATTTTTGGATCTCCCAAATGTGAGGATCAGTTATTTGTTTCTTGGTTACATTGTTTAAGTCAGACAATTTTATCCTCAGTGACATAAGCATATCTGAAATCTTTATTGCTTGTGATAGTTGCATTGGGCACCAGTATGCAGATCTCGTGTCATCAGGTACATCATGTTACCCATCAGGGCTGCCTTAGAAGGGTACCTTCTACCTCACCATCATTTCATTGCCATCTTGGGTGAACACCAGGTGCGGCTTCTCGTCAATATTGAACAATATAGGTCAGCCGCAATCATATGCTGCTGCTCGTTGATCTTCATGCCATTTTCTATCCTTGCTTCATGTCGATCTCAGGATCTTTTCTGCTGTGATTGATTTCGTGCAGATCTGTCATAAGTAGGATTTAGTAATTCTTTCACGCCCAAGACGGACAATAAATAATTGAAATGATGGAGCACGCCAATCTCTATAGCTGCATGAATAATTCCCAACAATATAAACCAAGAACACATGGCTGAATTCTTAGATTGTATCACAAAGGTTATTGTCAGCTAGAAAAATCTTTACTGGCTTATTTTGGTTCTGGAACTCAAGATGACCAAATAATAGGAGAAAAAATTGACCTGGCTCTTTGCCCGATGTGAGCCATGGATGGAGGGGCTTGCCACACGAGCCTGTCAAATGTGTGTTACCCTCTGACGTAACTTATTATGTATGCACGATACCATCTTATAAGGACGATAGAGTTTTTCATCTCTATACTGACCTGTATCTTATTTGGGTTCTGTATCTGACTGATACATGGGTTGGATCTGTTCAGAAGACCTGATTTTACTTAATGTTGAAAACTCAAGTCAATCATATGCTCTGGAATCATCAAAAGGTACTTAATCAATTTAGCAAAGTACCAATGCAAAATATAATGCTGACTTCAAGTCCTGGTATGTAGCAAGCTGTACAGGTCAAGGTTGTCACTGAAATCCTCTAAGTCTTGCATGGAACATTAAACAGAATGGAGCTTACAGATGTTTACACGTCATCAGCTATGACAAAATTAAGTAATTTAGGGAATGGAAATTGGAACGGCAATATGTGTTGAAGGATTAGAGCAAAATGATAAATTGTATTCTTATTACAAACGGTACTGAGCAAATTACTTGCCTTTGGAAATGTGATATGAACTGTGTCAAGAGAAATGAGGTGAGATAAACTATAGGTATAGAGAACAACCAAACGAAAAGATATATGCACCAAGGTTTTTTCATCACAAAAGCACTTCAACCACTTCAACCCAAATGTGAATAGCCACCATCCATTTTAAAAACAAAAGTTTTCTTCCAGCATAACTTAGACAATAAAAGGCTAGATTTGATACTTTTGAGAGCATCCATGGCAAGAATTAAATATCAAATCTATAGAAAACAGAAGGGAAAAAAAGAGAGGACACGTCAGGTAATATAACTTGTACTTCTAGAAAACAGGAAAAAAGGGGGAAAATTAAGTAAAGCAGAGATAATATAACCTGAACTTCTTGCATCATCAGTGCTGTAAACTCCTTGTTGTGGTAATGCTTAGTACTGGGCTGGTGTGAAGAGGCCCAGACAATGTACGGTAGTTCCTCACGACAACAATAATACTATTTCTTTCAAACAACCATCGGTAGAGCTGTTCCTTCGCTTCATGGATATCACAGAAATTAGGCTTACAGATAGGAGAAGCTAGCTCAATTACATCACGCTGCAATGGGAGAGTGCAACCTTTCATGAGATAGATTAGAGACTACTATATCACGCTCCAATGTAGAAAACAGAGCACACTTTACATCAGGTTTTGATCATGATGGCATGCCAGCCTAACTTCATTGGCTGGGTCCGACCTGACTGATTCTGTAAGACATCTGTATTCAAATAGGATTGTACATTCAACAGGCACTGGACCAACATGTGCCAAACACTGACACTACAAAATTCAGAATAATGGAGCACACTGAACTCTAGAATTGGCTGAACAATTCATAACATTGTGTCACCACGAACACATGGACGAATTCGTAATTCCGGATCTGGAGATGAACAAATGAAAGGAGAGTGAAAAAACACATAGGTCTTTGGACTGATGCAAGCTGAAGTTAAAGAGTATATATTGCGTGACAGAAAAGAAAAGTATAGTTAGTTAGCCAATTACACTAAGTAGAAAATACATGCTGGATCAGTTAAAAAGTAAACATTCTCGTACATCGCTCCATCGGATACATGAAAAATAATCGGGCTAGATTTAATATCCAAAACTAAATGACGGGATAATTGTGAAAAATCGATTCAAGCAGCTGTGAAAGATCATATATAGAAGACTGTAGCGAACACCAGCATAAATGATGTGTACCTTATGAATTTCTCACCAAACACCTCATATCCCACTAACGCTAGTCTCTTGTTTTAGCTCAGCGTCGCCAGAAAATGAACGGAGCAGAGCACAAGAAAGAACGACATACTGAAGGACACATCCATGGCCTAAAGACGCCATGAAAATCTTTTGCGCCAGGGAGTAGTCAACAACCAGCCAGCCACATCGTTGCTGCAGCCTTTAATCACCGGGCACGGCCGCACTCCTTGTTCCTGACCAATTCACTTTCAATCACATGATGGTGGCCTACAAAGGGAAAACAGTTCACAATTTTATCAATAAGAATTAATAACACGACAAACTCAACCCTCCTAGATATCCATGTATGAGCTGAAAGGTTCTATTTATTAAAAATAGCAGTTTACTGCCTGTTTTTACCAGCATTGCTTCAAACTCTGCTCATACTAATATTTTTCCTTTGCAAGCTTGATGACCGAATTAATCGTATCAATGAAAATTTGACTGTTGCAATAATGCAACAAAATAGAATTTTCCATGCCTACTGGAGCATGAGATCTAATCTATCTTTGTCCATTTTCATGGCATGCCCAATACTACAAAGATAAAATATGGTACCTGCAGCCACTGCCTGGAGTGATGTGGAGAAAGAAGCTGATGTATTACAGCTACTCCGCCAGTGGAGAGAAAGCCATGATACATCCCAAGCTGTAGAGAAGCCTGCCGACAGAAACCTTAGCACACAGTGGAAACAACAAATTAAAACTATAGGGTTGAAATTTGGCAAACCAAGTACTTATAGCAGCAAGAAAACTGGACCGTAAGAAATGATCTTGGAAAATGAAACAACCTGTTGTTGCATTATAAGAGAAAGAGAAATGGTATCACGGGCCTTAGGATTATAAGAAAAACACAACTACTAAATGTATTTTATGCATTAATAGAATATTACAATATCTTAAATCTTATGAATCATTATCATGTGTTTGGAAAAAAAATTAGAGGTACTAAATCCTTTGACTTGATTTACCTTGAGACACCTTTCCTCCTTGTATTTTGTACATAGGAGTAAAGTTGGTTCCATATACTCCACTCAAATCATCACTGCAACCTCTTATGTCAAGTTCAAATTTCCTGTATGATGGAACATTGTGAAACCTCTAGACAGCATATCGAATCCACCATGCACCGCCTTTGATGGCTTCAAGATTGCCTGCACATCAAGAACTTCGGTTATTGAAGATTGAGCACACAATGAATCTAGTGCAACTACTATAGCTCTCATATCGTACAAATTGGATGAATGACAGGATCAACCAAAACGTTGGACAGAACCAAAACAGTAAATACGAAGGAAGGCATTGTGATTTAATCTATTGGACCATCAAAGTAGTGGCAAAGTATGAAGTATTAACTATGAAGCTAATTACTTTTTTCTCTTCTCCAAGTATCATTTCCAAATAGGGAGTTTGTACACCCGTGGTTAATTTCTCACACCAAATCAAACTTATAACCAACACTGAAAATATATTCTCCTTGCGGGTACTGAAGAGGAGCTCTTCTCGCGGATGTTCCTCCAGGAAACGAGTCAAGAATTTTAGGCCACATGGGTATACCATTTTTTTCTGTACAAAGTAAAAGAAGCAAAATAGGAAACAATAATTGATCATGCCGCAGCAGAAACCAATGTAGCTGTTAGCATTCGATCTCTGCATAGCCCCTCCATTCTAGCTTGTGATTCTACCTACTGCACTGTGGATACCTAGAAACTTACAATTTTTTCCTCAAAATGAATTTCATGAACCTATCTCTAGTGTCTGCTCCCAGCCTAACAACTGTAATGTTCATCAAGCACATGTTGCGCAACCGGAAATGAACATAGAAATATAGAATGGAAGTATTGAACCTGAGACCTACCTCTGTTAGTGACCAAATCCAATGCCAGCCAGGCAGACGAGCACAATAGTCTGCAATATTCAATAAATAAACATCTTAGTTAAAAGAATATATTTATTTGGTTTATGAATTAACAGAGATGTAAGCCAAATATAATTTTTCTCCGACAGTGATGATATTTAGAGCATTGTCCTCACCACAAGTTCACGAAGGAAGTAGCGGTGGTCGCAAGATACAACGGCTAAACTAAGTAGCCCATGAGGATCATTGTAGTACCACAACCATAACTTGTATCATTGTAGGATCTGGTTTCTCGTCGTCTTCCACATCCAATAGAAGCAAACACCAAAGAGTGGAGAGATGCACAAAGTGAAGGTGTCGATGGCACAGCCTGTTAGCATCTTCTCCTTTGTGTCTACTGTTTTCACCAACCAAGCGTGAAGAAATGGAGAAAAACTCAAAAAAGGAACCAAGAACAAAAATAGAAATAAGAAATCTGAAAGAAACCAAAAGACAGAATCTAAAGAGAGCCAAAGGGAAAAAAAACGAGCAGGACCAAACACCACAAGAACACGAAAAAAAAAAGCAAGTAGAATACGAAATCTGAGATGGAAAGAAACAAAAATGGAAGGAAGACTTGATGGAGAAAAAGGTGAAAGAAACAAAACACAGCAGAAAAGACCAAAAAGGAAGGAGAGGAATCAGATCCCCAACGAATAAATCTCCACCGGTCAACCAGGCCACTACCTTAACCCAATCCATGGCAAAGGACATCCATCGTGGAAAAATCAACCGGGTTCGACGGAAGGGATGGCGAGCACGGCGAGGTGGCGGCGGATCTGGAGGAAGAGGTGAGGGAGAGGAGGAGTCAAAGAAAGTTGAGACAGAGGAAAAGCAAAAAAACTGAGTGGGGGAGCTGGGTAGTCTGACTACCGCCAGGACGTCTCCCCGCGCTGGGTGCTGCCCCACGTCGAGCCCATCTTCCCCGCAGCCGACGGGAGGATGCTCCACTTCCTCGCCGTTTAGGCCACCACGCGAGGCACTGCTGCTTCGGGAGTCCGCGAACTCTATGTCGCGAGAAGGAGGCGGTGCTGCTCGGGACGGGAACGAGGAGACCGGCGCAGAGGAGGAGCCGTAGCACAGGGAGTGGCGCGCGGGGATGGGAGGGGGCGCGAGGGAGGCGGCGGCGGCTGGGAGCGAAAGGCAAAGACTGGGGATTGGGATAGGGATAGGGTTTAGCCTGTGGGCGTTCGTTTTTGTCTCCTCCCAGTTCCCACGACCGTGTGCATCCAACCGCTCCACGACGCGTGGCCCAATCTCTGGCAATGAAGCGAGGGCGAGCGACCCAACCCACGCTTGCGACGTGCACATCGTGGATAGCCTCGGAGAGCCCCATGGGGTGGCAACAATTATACCTTTAGATGCCACTTATAAAAAAGTGATATGGTGAGTTATTAGAGAGGAGAGACAAGACATCACCTTCAGAAACACTTACACACATGTAAACTTTACTACAATAGTTTATGTACTCTCACTATGAACAGTCTCAACCCTGCAAGAGCGAGTCAATCATACTACCTCCGTTTCAAGAAAATAAGGCGTACGCGTATTTCAAGACAAACTTTGACCATAAAAAATGAGCAACAAAATCTTAATTATATTATATGTAATTAGTATCGTTAGATTCCTATTGAAAAGAACTTTCCTATTGAAAAGAACTTTTTAATGATACTAATTTTATACAAACAATGTTTATCTATTTGAAGTAATTTTTGGTCAAACAAAAAACACGTAAAACGAGCGTGCATTATTCCTTGAAACGGAGGTAGTATATGGTAGCATTTAAAAGCTCATGATCCATAACTCAAAGCACTTAATTGGTATATAAAATGTTTTTCTTTGGCATCCTCTTCAACCTCTAGAGATTAATTCAGCATCGTAATAGTCACGAAAACATTTATAAGCACATTTTTCCATGTAAACAGAATGAAGCAGCAGAGAGAGAGAGCGCTAACGAGTCAAGTGCTTAGGCTGGTCATAGTGGGGAGTAACTTAGACTAGTAACATATGTCATGTTACTATTCTAAGTTACTACCTTCATAGTGGATAGTAACTTATATGTGGTGTCATGCATTGTGTCATTAGTATGTTGTAGACTCATCTTGCATTGGGGTGTGTGATGTTATGGTAACATAGCTAGTTACCACCTCAATCTCTTTCTTCATTTATTGTCATGCCATGTCACCAAAATGCATTAAAATGTGTGATGTTACTAGCTAAGTTACTCCCACTATGAGTAGTCTTATAGTAGCGCTCAGTATTGAGCAGTGATCGAGCACCTCCTTTTATAGGCACACGGAAGCTACTGCTAGTGTGATAGCTACACCCATATTTAACGTGAATATTTTGTAGTAACATGCATGCATGCCACTTATCCAAAAAATATTGTCACCTGGAATGAATCTATGATTGAAATTTAATGTAAGTGCTAGTGACTGCCCAATTTCGTCACTGGTACATTTTCACTGACATAATATTGATATTTGGTGACAAAAGTAGTATGTTACATGAAATCAGAAATTTCGTAGTGTACGGGCGTGTGGCTTTGGCGTCATGCTCGTAGTCTAATGCCTGAACTAGACATGGGGACTAAGAGCATCTCCACAGAAGGAGTAAACTCAATTCCAATTCCTAAAAATACCAAACTCCTAAAAGCTAGCTAAACAACATGCTCTAGCATACTCCCAAAACAGCTACTGGTCCCTAATATTTTTTGGGAGGGACAAAAATCACCTACCCATCTCCTATTTTTACATATATTTGTTCACTTTCTTTCTCCCAAAAGTGAAAACACAAATGCGAGAAACCCATCTGCCGACCTGAAATTTTCGCCTCCTCCTACGCTCGCCGCAGCCTCCCCATCACGTCGTTGTTTTTCCGCCATTCCCCCATCGTGTGTCACCCACCATCGTCCATTGTCGTCTTGCACCCCTCTTGTTTGGCCTAATTAGTCTGGAGCAGGGTAACCACGCTGAATTCGATGGCCACCATTGGAAGCGAAAAACACTCCACTAGACCTCCCACGTGTTCGTGCAACCTACTGAGAACAACCACACAACCTCCCAAGCCCCGTTGTCATCCTTGTCCTAGTCTCCTCTGTCTTGTGTACGTCCTCGTCCATGGCTATCGCCCTCCCCGCCGCCAGCCTTGAGCACGCCCTCGCTGCCGCCTTGGTGTTGTTATTCATAAGCGGGGACAACCCCCATCCCGTTTCTCCACCGGCATCACCTACCATGATTACCAATTTAGGATTTTTTCCCCGAAGTTGGAGCGATATACTTTCCAAGAAATCTAGGATTCTAAGTGTGAATATGGTGTTTGGGGGTATGAAAATCGATTTGAAGCATTGTATCAAAATCAATATGCTTATCTTGGAAGATGTGAACTTCACAATCAACGAAAAAAAGAATGTTGGAGAAAAGCTCGAGCTAGCTCAAGAGAATATTTGGAAGACGGAGGAGGCGATGAATAACATTGAATAAGGTTTGAAGAAAAATGAAGAAGATAAGAAGTAAATCGGAAAATAGTAGATGCAATTGGAATTGCATACAACCCACATCGTTCATGACGATAAGAACAAGGCAGGTGCAAATATGTTGAAGACGACGAGAATAAAAATACATGCCATCAAGGAAGAAATTGCCTTCAATATGCATTTAGTATAATTTATCTACTACTAGCTAATGAGATAGTTTTGACATGAGAACAAGAGAAGTGTGGAAAGCAAAATGGATTAATATCCCGATATTACATAGCTCAATTCTTCCGCGCCTGCAGCTACTCAAAGATTAACCGTACTTTTGATGTAGGCGATAAGAATTGTGGAGCAGATTTATTATGGAAGACTATCGCGCTTTCTCTCGTTCCATATTATCCAACTAACGAGCATGGCAAGGTATTTCATAGCTTTGCGGTTCGGGACGGCCATCAAAACTAAAAGGACATGCCATCGAGAGAGAAATTTTTGTGCATTTAATATGAATTAGGAGTAGATGCAAATCTTTGACCCCTGTTTCAAAAAATAGAATTTGATCATCCAAAAATTAGTTATATGCTTCAAAAATACATTCCAGTGTTGTAATTGAGATGACACACAAATATAGTCAAAGTAAATCCATAAAGTACAACGGGGGCTTGTAAAACTAAGGAGGAGGGAATACATGTCAACTCGAAACTAAAAGTATACTCCAACACAGCTAGCTGTATGGCTTTATTACTCATTTTCTCATACACATCAAGATAGCAACACACTAACATTTCTCTCAAGTGGCAATCGGCCAGACCTAAAGACCCACGAACTCGATACAAAACCATTATTGAACAGGCACAGTTACTTGAAGAAGGGAAGTACATCAAAGCTAAGCACCGGCCGGCCGGCTGGCGATCAAGACGATTGATGAATCAGGATTCATGCCGGCGCCGCAGTGGCCTGCCTGCCAGACGATGTAGCGATCAGGCGGCGTTGACTGCCATCTTCATGCCGGCGCCGCAGTGGCCGGGGACGCTGCAGATGAAGTAGTTGGTGCCGCGGGCGAGCGTGACGCGGTCGTTGCCGGAGCTGTACGTCCTGCTGCCCCTGGGCGCGCTGCACGACCTGTACCCCGCCGCGTTCACCGCCACCACGTTGTGCGCGCCCCGCCCGTACTTGAACACTGCATGCGGCATATGCCAGTTTTAGATTTCAGTCAACCAGGTAGCTAGTGACGGAAAATACTGTTAGTCTGCATATAGCCATATACACGCCCGGTGGTGCGGACTGCGGAAGCCGGTGTGGCGTTTTCCAACTCGCCACAGAGAGAAGTCATGCTTTTCACAGTAGCTAGTGGAGCACTGAGCCCCAGTGCGAGTGTTCCTTGGCAGTGACGCTCTGGCAGTGCATATGTATACAGCGTTCTGGTACTGGTGCCGAACTTGTTAGGTAGACCACTAGACGTACTGTACTCTGCGGAGGCTAATTAAGCGAAAGTGACCCTATCTATCGTAATTTGGTGCGCGTTAGCTTGCAACGTGCGTGCTTGATGCGGAACGTGAAAAGATAGAAGCAAACTCGATCATGTGGCAGGCACGAGAAGAGAGCACTCACGCAGCACGTCGCCCGCGCGAAATCGCTTGCCCCTGGACCAGCCGCCGGAGCTGAGGGTCCAGCCGCCGCGGTCGCCGACGGTGTACACCTTGGACTCGGCGAGATCGCCGAGGAGGAGCACGCAGAGGAGGACCAGCGCCAACACGGCGCGAGCACTGCCGCTTCCCTGAGCCATCGCGAGCTAGCTACTTGCTCACTGACTGAATTGGAGTGCGCGCAGGATCAGAGCAAGCAAAGACCAGGCTAGGAGTGAGAGACTTGAGGCTTGATCTGAGCGGTGGTGTGGTGGTGCTGGTGCCTCTCGGTGCCTCCTTTTATAGGCGCGCGTCTACCCGAACAGCTCATCGCATAGACGATAGACCGAGTCCCAGCGTAGCTCTACACGGGTCACGGGTGGGCGCGTGTGAATGCCGAGATTTTGGCAGCCACTATAGAAGCAGTGCGCTGCCGGTGCGTGCGAGTCCCCCACACTGGGCAGGGCGGCTAGCTGTAGCCGGGAACGTTCGTGGTCATACCGGACTTTGGACGACCGGCATGAAAAGCAAGTCAATGGAGCGTGGAAACAGATTGATGCTGAACCGGCCCAGCCGCGCCGTTGCCGGTTGGGAGCTAGAGGACGACGAGCAGTTTCGCTGTCTGTCTGGTGCCCGTCTGGTACGCATCCACTCCGATCATATGCATGCGGTCAATTTGGTGAGTTGAGCAGGCCCGGCCGGGAGTTCATCCTTAATTGGAGGGATGAACGGCGACACGCCGCTGGTAAGAAAACTCAAGTTGCAGGCTTCTAGTTGTCTGGTTGAGCACTTGACTTAATTTGTGCCGTCTGAACTTCGGTATTTTTCGATAGTTCTCTTGAATGAACTTCATATATCCTCCCTCCGCCCCAGTTCAAAATTGCCAATTTGACCAATATAAACTATTCCATGCGTTCTAATTAACCAAAATTTACACTAGATATGAAACACTATAAGTGTGACTTAAGTGGGGCCCACTTGACTCCCTAACTAGCTTCATGTAATCTAGAGAATGCAATACAAATAAGGTGTACATGCATTAGGGCTTATTGTCATTTCAAGAAATTAAGATAAAAATAACTATATTTCAGTGGATAATTATGCTAGCAATAAGAGAAAGCGTAGTATACAATGCAAAAATAGCTTTCTCTTTATTTTCCGTTAGGGATCATCCCTTAACCAAGAGAAGTTGATCTTCTTTTCTTTATTTTCTCTTCTCTGTCTAAGCAAAAAAATCTAACAGGGTAACCCCGTGCGGACCTACTTGAACCTACAAGAGTGGCAGAGTGCACATGCACCTAGGTAGAAAAAATATTAACCCTGCAATCTATTATATACTAAAAGCAAAATACGGATATTTTAAATAAAGACACCACGTTAATCCACATCATCATAATTATTTTTGGTAGTTAGATCTAAAATTTGTGGCTAGGATTTTTAGTGACAACCGTAATATTTACGTAACAAATATATCAGACGTGTTCCAATTAATTAGTGCACGCATTGGGTCCAACACCATAAGCATCGTGCCATGCATATCTTACATGCATGTATCTCTTTCCATAGTAGTAATGTATATATTTGTAACACACGTGGAGGTAAAAAAATAGAGTCCCTCTCATATACGTTTTCTCTTTCAATTGTCTAAATTTGCATTACCAGGATAGGTAAGGAAATAGAGTTTCTCATAGACACAATTCTTTAAAAAAAAGGTGTATGCTAGGTGCCCTAGGAAGAATTAAGCATGGTACATTTAGAAAAGTTTCCGCACTAGAAATATGTATATACGCTATCTATTTTTTTAAAAGGGCACTACCTTATTTTTTGACTTGAAAAACATACGATATATGGCTTAGCTAAATAAGTGTTCGGGTTTTAGTTTAAAATGAACTACAACTCCGACATTTATCATGGATTAGGGTTTAAATTTGAACAGCAGACGCACACTCCCGGCTTCCCCTTGCCGTCGTCCGACATTTTACGGTTTATCTGACTGCTCACGAACAAAACTAGGATGAAAGGAATATGTTATGTTAAGATGCACGGTAAGGTAGTCATCACTACTTTTTTTAATTGATGGGCTCTAGAAATATGTTCATATGCTAGCTATTGTAAAAAAAGTGCACTACCTTTTTTTACTTGAAATATATATGGCTTAGATAGAACGTGGTAGAATTAACAGAAAAAAAGCTACTCCCTCCAATCTACAATAAGTGTCGGGGTTTTAGTTTAAAATAAACTAAAACTTTGATATTTATTATGGATCAAAGGGCGTAGCTAGATGCTATCACGTACGGGCAATTCAGACAGCAGGTGCACACTCCTGGACTTGCCCTTACCGTCGGCCGATATTTTATGTTTTATCGGGCTACTCACGAACAAAACTAGGATGAGGAGAATATGTTATGTTGAGATGCATGGCAAGGTAATCATCGCCATTTTTTGTAATTGATGGACGCATTTCACTTGCTAGCACGCTCATAGCTCTATATCTTAAACAGGCGAACAAATAGGAGTAATAAATTCTAGACAAGATTATACAGAAACTCTTACTGTTTAGATTATCTAATGTCAAGAAAATAAAATTATGTTCTATTTACATCTTCAGGTAAAATATTTTTTGTTGGTTATATAAAAACTCTCGTTGTTTAGGTGGTCTAATATCAAGAAAACAAAAATATTTTATATTTATATTCTCTAATTAAATATTTGTTGCTTTCTCGAAAAATCATAACGTTTTACTCAACTAAATTCTACATACAAAATATGATGCTCCGTACCCTAATATCTCCATCATACAAACTCAGCGAGGCTTAAGATGTTGCCCTCGCATTTGCGAGGGCCGCCATGCTAGTTAGTCTTAAAACCAGTATGTGCACCCCTCTAGACAACGATAAGTGCACCCGTTTGGACTAAATTTGTCTATAATTATAGGTTAGTGATGAGTAGTGTATCCTAACTGGTTTTGCTCTAGCTTCGCCACTGGGGAGAGGACTAACATCACCCCATTTTTATGCACTTGAGGGCTCGAACCTAATACTACATGACTATTGTTTAGTATGGAAACTGGAATTTCGAAAGCTCGTATGCTTCCTCAAGAAGTGTAATGCGTACTTGTTAGTTTTGTAGCTATATTTGGATCATCTACTAGAGAAGTTAAGACAATGGTAGAAAAACCCATCCCCCAAAGCCAGAAAACCCCTCTAGGGTTCCGTCCTCCTCATTGGCAATACCGTCGGTCTGCTCCGTCACCAGTGGCCTTGGGGCCTTGGAGGTGTGGCGGACCACGGTCCCTTGCCGACGGGGAGTTTCCGTTCTTAATTTAGTTTGCTTTTCAATCTCTTTTTTGGGATGGTGAGGCAGAGGCTACATCCTGAAGTCAGAATAAGGTGATCCCCAGCCTATGCTCGCTCCAGTTGTGCATCTAACGCTAACGGAGGGCGCATGGAGTTGTGTGCTTGTCAGATCTCCTAGGATCCGGTCGATTTTCGTGTTTGGTGGTGTGGTTTCATCTCAGTCTCTTTCGATTTACGGTTGTCATCATTGGCGATGGTTGCTGCTCTGGTGCGCTGGTCCTTTGGGGCCTTAGCACGACGACTTTCCATTTGTCTACGACAACAAGCTCTACTATGATAAGCTTTGCCTGACTCCGACGATGGAGGGGCGAGGAAAGTGGCGCGCCTTCGGCTCGTGCTAGTCTTTATAGTCATCACCAGGTGGTTCGAGTACCAATTTGTAATTTTCTTTACTTTTGGAGCTTTGTACTACTGTTGTTGATTATTCGCAAAAAAAAAGTTAAGACAGTGAGAAGCAGATTGTGTTTTGGAGCCCTGCCACAGAATCAATGGCGGTCCCCTGAAATATTGGGCGTGATGTGAAAGTTCTAGCAGGCGAAAGCTCAGCACTCCGGCGGTGATGCATGCGGGTATCTCTATTTCGGTACGGTGTCTTCGATGGCAAATTTGGTGTTCCTTGTACTTTTTTGCTTATCTCTGGTCAAAAGAGCATTTCCGCTTCGCTTAATTTTTATTTGTTAAACTGTTTGATTTTATTTATAATGCAAAACAATGGCCTATATTTCGACAAAAACGAACGAACAATTTAAAGTTCAAATGTATCAATCCACGTATGAGCGGATTCGTCGAAGTGCACAATTAATTAAGTGAATGTAGGGGACGGCGGCGTACCTTCGTCTCGCGCTAGTGTCTGTAGTCGTCGCTAGATGGTCCAGTGATCTAGTTGTAATTTTTATTACTTTTAGCCATCTTTATACTGATGTTGATGATTATTAATAGACCGGTGGAATTTTCGCAAAAAAAAATTTAATGAATGTCTTTGCACTGCAGCTGGCTGCCACTGCCGGGCATAAAAGCACACCAGCGCACTGGTCCGCCAAGAGGTTCAGTGCAGAATTAAAAACGCCGAATCACGTTCGCCAACCATGCACGTACGTACGTACTGGCTTGCTTTGAACATTGCTTCTTCCAGAAGCTTAATTTAAGGAAAACGCTGGCCTTCCCCCGGAGGATCGCGCGATTCCATCCTCCGGGTCGAGCGTGCGCCACGCGTCCTGGCGAAGACAGCGGTGGAATGGGGCCCACGCACATGAGCTTATCTCTTTCCTGAGCATCTCCACCGCCGTTCCTTTTTCTTCCTTCTAGCGCGAGCGCAGCAACCGCGTCGCAATGGAGAAATCGCGCCGGCCGACGCGAGCCACCATCCCAGCCAAGCGCCGCCGTAGCTCCAGCCAAGCGCCGCCGTAGCTCCAGCGAAGCGCCGCCGTAGCTCCAGCCAAGCGCCGCCACTTTTCTCCCTCCCAGATCTCTGCCCATATCCTCTCCATGAATCCATCACAAAAGCTCCACGCCCACGCGCTTGGCTGTAGACTGGATCCCCGGTGTAGAGCTCGGACCGACTCCCCAGCAGCGCCGCAACCGCCGCCCAGCCAAACGGCGCTGGCCCAAGGCCCTGCATCCCACGAGCTGGAGCTCGTCATCTTCTCCTGCAGGCTACAGCGATGCAGGCGACGCCTACGGGAGCATGGAGGTTGAGGCTATCATGGAAGCCGGAGGAGTTGGGCCACACCGCCTCTGGGGCGGCGAAGGAGTTGTGAGGTGCGAGACCGGTGTTTTTGCTGATTTGATGCTGCAACCGGCGTCGCCGTGACTTCGTCTGCTACATAGGGCGTCGACATATTCTACTTGCAGCGGCGTCTGCTGCTACAATCGGCGTCGACGTCCGCTACAAACGTCTACTACAAAGGTCGTCAGCGTATGCTACTTGTGGGTGTGCCAGCTGCTACAAAGGGTGGCGACGTCTGCTACTTGTGGCGGCGACGGCTGCTACAGGCGGTGGTGGTGTCTGCAGTCTGCTACTTGTGGCGGTGACGGCTGCTACAAAGGTCGTCGGTGTATGGTGCTTGTGGCTGCGGCGGTTGCTACAAAGGCTGTCCACGTCTGCTACTTGTGGCGGCGGTGGCTGCTGCAGTCGGTGGTGGCGTTTGTTACTTGTGGCGGCGACGGCTGCTACAAGGGTAGCGTTTTGCTTCAAACGGCGACGTACAGTGGTACAAGCAGCGCCGGCAGCAACGCCGGCGGCGGTTGCTACAAACAGGGCGCCGCCGTGCTGCTAGGAGGCCGGCGAGTCTCCGACGAGGTTGGTTTTGCTACAATAGCAAAAAAAGGTTGCTACAATCTTTTTGTGTTTTGCTACTATAGCATATATTTTTTGCTACTAAGTCTCCGGTGAGGTTTTCGGTGGGTCTCCGGCGACATCTCCGGCGAATCTCCGGCGAGACTCCGGCGAGTCTCCGGCGGGTCTCCGGCGAGACTCCGGCGAGGTCTATGTTTTTAGGTGAAAATAGAGGTTGCTACAATTAAACCGTTTTTTGCTACTTTGATGCATTATGGTAGCAAAAGTGGAAGAGAGGGCTGGTTGGTTTGATCGGACGGCCAGAAACATCCCGGATCTGTTGATTGGACGGTTGGGGACCCGGGGGACGCCCAGCACTCCCTTAATCCTTCATCCTACGTACTCCGTTTTCTGTACTGTAGTACGTACGTGATAATATATGCAAAGCTGGTGAAGAAATCACGCATGCATATATTGACAGGGTCAACCCGTATCCCCGAAGTCTTCTGCTCGTAATGTTCAGTCACAATGAAGGCAAGCGGTTTGAACGCGCTCCCACGACGCTACGCCGGCACGCGCATCTATGCTTGAATTTTTGGCTCCGGACGGAAGAAGAATGCTAGCCATGTCATGTGATCATGTCTGAATCTAGTACTTAGTATTCTAGTCATGCGTAAGAACCGAACCATGTTGGGAAATTAAGTAAAGCGCACTCCGGAGGGCAGAGTCGCCGGCGGCCGCCTGGGCTGGATGCGCGCTAGATCCGCCCATGCCGAGGAAGGCAGCAACACGTACTAAAAAGGTAGGCTATTTGGTACGCAAGCCAAGTAATGTGCGATGCCTCGAGCCAATTAATCTCGCGCATCATTAGTGCAACAACGAAAGAATGCTTGGCATGCATAATTGTTAGTGGCCTCTGCGCGCTGAAACAAAATGGTCTATACACGTGACTGCGGGATGCCACGTACTGGCCTCACCTACCACGGCAAACGCAGAGTCACACACACACTTCTTGACGTGCGTGCCTCGGGGTGGTGACTGATGTGCCGGGCACTAACGAGCCAGCCCTCCACGTTCGAGCACGTTCTTAGACCATCTCTATCAGATACCGCGAACTGCTGAACCGCGAGAGATGTTTACCGTATCTGCATCCTCTTTTACGCGTCGAAAAACGTTGTGGCAGATCAGACACGCAAAACAAGAAGAGTAGAACTCGCTCCATATTTCTGAAAGTTTCGTCATCACATAGATAGGGCAATACACATAGTTGTTCATAGATTTGCAAAATATGATCTCTAAACTAGTTCCAAAAACATAGAGTTTAGCTAGCCCGGGTACTTTAACGGGACATGGGGCGGCGGAGTTCCACACGAAGACGTTGGAGCCATCAGAGCCGTCTGAGTTGGAGGAATATTGGGCGATTGCGTAGGGTCGCCTTGCCATCTCCGATCGAATGGAGGACCTCTGAGCCTTGGCCATGTTTCTCTCCTGCTCCTCGAGTGTGTCTGCGTTTCGCGTGGTCGCACACATCAGAGACGACTATTGCGAGCAAGTTCCAACGCGCCATATCAAGGTGGCGGCGCTCCTGCGCCACGTCATCTTCGTCCTCGGAGCTTTCCATGTCGAGCGTCGGAGGGCAAAATGGTCGCCGTTGTAACTTTCAAGTTTAACACCGAGGTAAATAATAGAGTGGCACACTTCCAAGTGCAACACCGGCATACTGTCAAGCTCACCATTAGCGTACTTTCAATTAACACAAGGGTACTACAGAAATAGACAACGACGTACTTTTTCTTATAAATCCCATCGTTGTGCATCACATATGTTTTGAAACAAGGAGAGGCCCCGAAGGGCCTGGACACCTTTTATAATTAAGCGGTACATGTAAATTTACATCAGGAACCATATAGAAGCATAGAAATACAAATAAGCCCCTACTGTTTTGACAAAAAACCCTAACAAGAAGTTGCAAAAAGCAATCAGGTCCTCGCACAAGAAGCAGAGACATCGGTTGTCTTCCTCAGTACTAGGGACTTCACCACTTGGTTCCGAGGAAACGAGGAACACCGCATCAAGCTACACATAGGGCCTCACCTGGAGGTTGCTGGAATGCCAGAAACAACTACCGAGGAAAGGGATGACCACCAGAAGGCCAACTGAGTCGACATGCAAACAACGGCCGCCGAGAATGTAGCTCTGAAATTGGTGTCACTACTCCATCACCGTCTGAGCTGAAGCCATAGGTTAGCAACTTGCCTCCTCTTCTCAACTCCACCATGGAGAGATGTAGAGAGAAGCATGGTGAGACCCATCGCCTAGAGCCGCCACAATATCAAATACAGAGTTGGACCATATCTAGATGAATACTATGTTGTATTTAGATACCATACCATACGTTGCCTACTCGAAAGATCGATGGCCGTATCGATTTTAGATGTGTTGGGTGCATTTTGTTACTCTCTTATATCTGGAGATTTCGGCAGGTCAGAAATTATGTGGTTTTCGTGTTAGCCTGGTTAAAAACGTGAATCAGTAGATATTGCATCGAATTCACACAAAAACAGTGGTTTCTTGCAATTTCGTCGAATATCGGTTGGCTTTCGAACTTGTGGTGGGTTTTTTAGAATTAACTTTTTTTCCAAACGATCCGAAGATCGGATTTTCATTACCCATGAGATAACGAAAAACACAACGAGTTTCACTTGCCCACCTGGCAAGTACCGAACACACCACAGAATATATACAGAACGCCGCCAGAGGCTAGCTAACCACAAAAACAAACTAACAGTTTGAAACAGCTAATACGCGCGACACAGCGCAACCACATAACCAGCTAGACAAGATCACACCATCTTCCGGCCAAAAGGCAGCAGCAACAAGGAAACTCTAGTAAAAGCACCACATCAAGCGATGTCAACATGATCATCTTCCTCCATATCGTCCTCTTCAACAGCAGCATCTCTTGCATCCCTGATTCTCAAAGGCCTTTGCGCTGGGACAGACATGTTCCTAGCTCTTTCATCTGTTTGAGCAGAGGCAAGTTTCAGTAGACCATCAGCTCCCAGGCGTAGATCTTCAGCGTCCTTTTCGCAAAGGCCTTTGATCTTTGTATCTTTGATCATTTTGTGATCGAAGCAAGATCTATTTCTAAGTTTCCAAATTGCCCAGCATATCGCAGCCAACCCCGCAATATGCGTGTTTCTGCTTGCAGGAATAAATTGTGGAATCCACCAGAAGTATTGTGTGAAGGATCCAGGTCTGGATCTTGCCCCAACTAATTTACCAACTGCACTCCAGACAAATTTTGCCGCTGGACAAGAGAAGAAAATATGTGAGATGCTCTCAGGATTATTGCAGAATTGGCATGAAGCATTTCCTTGCCAATTTCTTTTCAGCAGATTGTCTTTTGTAGCAATAGCATTATGCCAGATCATCCACAACCAGATCTTGATTTTCAGAGGGATCCTACTCTTACATAGATGCTTGAAGGTTCTGTCCACACCATTGCTGCACAGATGATTGTACACTGATCTGACTGTAAATTTGCCACTTTTTGTCCACTTCCAGTGAGGTGTGTCTTGCCTATCAGTCAGAGTAGTTTGTGACATAATTTGGTTCAGACCATGAATCTGCCAGGCAATATCAGGTGTCATCCATCTCCTGAATGAAAAGGACCAATTCATGTTAGCAGCATCAGCAACTGTCACATCTTGCTCAATACAAATGTCAAAAATCTCAGGGAATCTATCTTTCAGAGGAGTCTGTGTACACCATGCATCCCCCCCCAAAAACTTGTATTCTTGCCATTTCCCACCTTCATCCTTCTTCCTTTCAGGTAAATCTGTTTCACCTGTAACATATCTAACCAGAGAGGAGAATCCCCAGGTTTTTTCTTTGTATGATACACACCACCATGGATCATATATTTATTTTTCATCAGATCTTGCCAAGGTCCAGAATCATTCTCTATTTTCCACCACCATTTACACATTAAACTAATATTGAACAGATGCAGATTTTTTATACCCAGACCACCTTTTCTCTTTGGCTTGCAGATCCATTTCCATTTGACAAAGTGGTATTTCCTTTTATCAGCACTTCCAGCCCAAAAAAAGGCTCTGATAGGTTTGTCAAGCTGTTCAATGGTTGTTTTATGAAGCAATCTCATGGACATCTGATAAACAGCCATACTGGAAAGACAGGCATCAATTTTGATAACTCTTCCTCCAATGGACATGGCATTTCCAACCCACCCACTCATTTTCTTCTTTGTTCTTTCACCCAGGAAATTCATTTCAGCAACTGTTGTTCTTCTTGCACAAACAGGAGTGCCCAGGTATTTAATGGGCCAAGTCCCCTGCTGACAATTAAAGAGGGCAGCAAAGAATTGTGATTTCACCTCATCTTCAAGAATCATCATAACTTCACTTTTCTCAAAATTGATTTTGAGCCCAGACATTGTTTCAAAAATATACAGAATGAGCTTCAAATTCACAGCCTGTTCAGCATCATCTTGAATGAGTAAAATAGTATCATCAGCATATTGCAGCAAGGAAATGCCATTCTCCACCAAGTTGCCTGCAAGCCCTTTGATGAGACCATTCTGCTGTGCCAGTGTTATCATTTTGGACAAACTGTTAGCTGCCATGTTGAACAGGAAAGGGGCAAAAGGATCTCCTTGTCTTACACCTTTACAGCTAGCAAAATAAGGACCAATATTATCATTCACTTTCACACTTAAGGTGCCATCTGTTACTATTTTTTTGATCCAGACAAGCCAATTATCACTGAATCCTTTCTGTGAGCAGCAGTCAAACATGAATTTCCAGTTTACTTTGTCATATGCTTTTTCAAAGTCAATTTTCAGCACAACCCCCTGTTGCTTTCTGTACTGACTTTCTCTCATGACCTCTTGGAGCATCATAACACCATCTGTAATGTATCTCCCCTTGATGAAAGCAGTTTGATGATTGGATAGTAACTTCTCCATAACTGGGGTTACTCTGACAGTAAGAGTTTTTGTGAAGATTTTGAACAGAACTTGGAATAAGCAAATAGGTCTATACTTCTGTATTCTATCAGCATCATCTCCTTTTGGAATTAGAGTAATAATCCCATAATTGATACTGGCAAGGTCAATTTTATGTTCATATAAATCATGAAACACTGCCATAATATCATCTTTGATAATATCCCAGCAGGATTGATAGAATTCAATAGGAAATCCATCAGGACCTGCTGCTTTGTTCTTTTCCATCTGATCCACTACATCCTTAACTTCTTTTTCAGTAAATCTTCTGGAAAGAACCTCCCTGTCTGTGTCATCAAGTTTTTCTGCACTATCCCATATGTCAGCACTCAATCTCACTCCCCTATCTTCTGCAGCGCCAAAGAGATTTTTATAGAACTGAGTGGCATGATTTAACAAGTCCTCATCACCTTGAACAGTGGCTTCTCCATTTTTTAAGGAAAAAATCTTAGATTTTCTCTTGCAACCATTAGCCATTCTATGAAAGAAAGCTGTATTGCTATCTCCTTTCAGTAGCCAATTGTCTCTTGCCCTTTGTCTCCAAAAACATTCCTCCTTATCTAGTATACCGAGCATCTCTTGTTGCAGTGCTGCCTTCTGTTGAATATCAGAAGCAGATAAAGGAGATAATTCTTCTTTCATCTCTAATTCAGCCAAAAGGAGTTTTTAGAATTAACTAGCTTTTATTTGAACATTCCTCACGTGCATCCACATAGCCAACACACACTGTTTCTTATCTACTGCCAATCTAACACGCCCGTACTCGAGAGTCGAGACACGTAGAGAACCATGGAGTACACACCGTTCTAAGTAGTCTGGTTACTTGAAGGAAAATAAGTCAAGTCGTTAACCGCCACCTGCCGGCGGCGGGCGGAGGCCTCATCCCGATCATCAGGCGGCGTTGATCGCCATCTTCATGCCGGCGCCGCAGTGGCCGGGGACGCTGCAGATGAAGTAGTTGGTGCCGCGGGAGAGCGTGACGCGGTCGTTGCCGGAGCTGTAGGTCCTGCTGCCCCTGGGCGTGCTGCAGGACCTGTAACCCGCCGCGTTCACCGCCACCACGTTGTGCGCGCCCCGCCCGTACTTGAACACTGCAGCAACCCGCAGTTAGATTTCAGAAAACCAAGTCATGTTAGAAACAAAATGGATGTGGCTTGTTAAGAATGTTTTAGATTTAAGTCAACCAGGTCAAGTGTCGGAAAATACTGGTGGTGCGCAAAGCGGTGTGGCGTTCTCCAACTCGCCACAGAAAAGAGCCATGCTTTTCACAGTAGCTAGTGGAGCACTGAGACCCAGTGCGAGTGTTCCTTGGCAGTGACGCTCTGGCAGTGAGCATACGTATACGGCGTTCTGGTACTATTGCCGAACTTGTTAGGTACTAGACCACTAGGACGTACTCTGCGGAGGCTAATTAAGCGACGGTGACCCTAGCTATCTTAATTTGGCGTCGGCTTGCAACGTGCGTGTGCTTGAAGCGGGACGTGGAAGATAGAAGCAAATTCGATCATGTGGCTGGCACGAGAGGGGAGCACTCACGCAGCACGTCGCCGGCGCGGAAGCGCTTGCCTCTGGACCAGCCACCGGAGCTGAGGGTCCAGCCGCCGCGGTCGCCGACGGTGTACACCTTGGACTCGGCAAGGTCGCCGTGGAGGAGCACGCAGAGGAGGACCAGCGCCAGCACGGCGCGAGCACTGCCGCTTCCCTGAGCCATCGCGAGCTAGGAGAAATGCAGGAGCAGAGATCAGACTAGGAGTGGGCACGAGCTGAGACTTGAGCGGTGGTGGTGATGGTGTGTGGTGCTCGAAGCCTCCTTTTATAGGCGCACAAGCGTCTACCCAGATCGCGAAGACGACCGAGTGTGGCTACACGGGTCACGGGTTACTATCCGGCGCGTGTGAATGCCGAGAGTACGATAGCCATTCCGTTATAGAAGCAGTGCGCTGCCGGTGCGCGAGAGTCCAAGGGGGAGAGTGGCGTCCCCCACACTGGGCAGGGCGGCTAGCTAGCTGGGAACGTTCGTGGTCGTAGACAAATTTACTTTGATTGAAAACCGGCCGCGGCCAACCACCCAAACAGGGAAGCGGCCATACTAGCTTTGTGCGAGCGAGTCAATGGAGCGTGGAAACCGATGACGCTGAACCCTCCGTGAACGACGGGTACCGACCCGGCCGCGCGGTTGCCGGTTGGGAGCAAGCTAGAGGACGACGAGCAGTTTCCCTGTCTACGGGGTGCCCGTCTGGTACGCTTCCACTCCGATCATATGCATGCACCCTCCTGTCAATTAGGCCAAGTAGATTTATTGAGAGGAGCCCGGGAGTTCATCCTTAATTGGAGGGATGAACGCGACACGCTGCTGTAAGGGAAACGCAAGTTGTGAACTTTTTTTTTTTGAGAGCCACCACATATTTCATTAATTGAACACCAAGTTACATGAAGCAATACATGTGGAAACTAAACGACAAACCAGGATAAATTAATGAACTTGTGATCGTCCTTTCTCTGTCTTTGTCCCCTCTAGAGTTTCAGAATTTCCATGCTCAATTTTCTCCCCCCAAAATCTAATAAACAAGGTGATGCTTCTCTGCGTCATCAGGCATTGTATTTCAGCTGCGGGTTTTTAGGCATCTCTAGCTGAACCCTTAAAATGGGTTACACCAATAAAATTTTCGTTTCACGGGTCTAGATCGTATCTAGCCGATCCCTCAAAGCCTATAGAGGAGTACAATTTTTATTCCACATGTCGGCCCGACTCTGAAATAAACTCGGCCGTGGCATCTCTCTCCATTCCATGTCAACGCTCTCCCCTGCCTGCACCGTATCGCCACCTCCGGTGACCACCAATAGCCTCAGCCACCTACTAGCTGCCCCCCCCCCCCTCTGATTCCCTCGACTGTTGTTGTTGTCGACAGAAACATGTCATATCTCCACCGCCGATGTGTCGAAAAATCCAATCGCCAAGCTCGATCTGTCCCAAAACGAAGTCGACAGAGGATGGAGATGATGTAGAACTCCCACATCAGGGCTAGGAGCCGCTGGAAACGAGGGGAGCTGGTGAAATCCCGACCAAGTGTTCGGCCAATTGACTAGGTGAGTTTTGTTTGTGCTTTTTTCATTCCTATTACCTTTTGGCAATCGAGTTCAACCAAGTCAATTCTATACTATAGATGCATAGGTTGAGCAAGATGATCTTTGATGACTCTTCCTCAGACGAGGAGGAAGAAGCCAACGACGGGGTCGAAATGGCCATGGCCGTGATCTTGAATGACGATTTTTGGTGGCCTAGACTAAGATCATAGTTTGGCCGTTTATACTCAATCGAGATAGAACGGAGTGCCGCACCAACCTTACTAGAGATTACTTCAACCACTATGCAAAGCATCCGGAGAAGTATATTTGCCGGCGTGCGGATGCATAAGATCGAGTCTCTTCCTCAATAGGCGCAACGTAGCATAGAACTTTTAGTACATCTCCAATATGGATCTGTTAGAGTACGTCATGGGCCTGGGCCCGTTAGTCTTATGGTTTGCTTAGGGGTCAAGTAAACCTTGTTTGGGAGTCAAGTAAACCTCTCTATATAAGGAGAGGAGATGTATCAATCTAATCAAGCAAGAATTAAGAAGGAAATCCCTTCCCTCTTGCCACCGGCCGTGGGCAAGGCCCCCGGCCGGATCTCTCGCGCCATCCCTTTAGCAGCACCATAACATTTGGTATCAGAGACCTCTACGATCATGTCTTCGAGCCAGCCCATCGCCACCACCGCCGCCGCCTCCGAGACGCCGCCGGCCTCCTCCGCCGCCGTGCCCCTGCCGCCGCCCTCCACGGGCGTCGCGGCGCCCCTGGCAGATGTCGCCGGCGCCGCCCCCCTCCTCTCGCAGCAAGAGCTCTCGACGGCCATCCGCGATCTCACCACTGCTGTCCAGGAGATCCGCCTCTTCCTGGCCGATCCCTACGGGCCGCCGCCGGCAGCGCTGCTGCCGTGGCAGCCGGCAGCTGCTCGCTGTTGTCGCCGCCACCCGACGTTGGGCTGCTGCGGTCCCGCGCCGCTGTCCATCATCTCCGGGTCGGGCCATACCTCGGCGCCGGGGTCCCTCTTCTCCGGCGGTCGGCCGCCTTCTTCCCCACCGGGACGCTACGACAACGGCGGCGGCTGCCGCCGCCACCAACGCCACCGCTGCAGCTGCTGTCCTCACCGACGTTGTCCACTGTCGTTCGGTGGGCAGCGCAACAGCCAGCGAGCTGCTGCCGTCGCCACCAACACCGCAGCGGCGGCCTGCTGCCGCCACCGACGCCGTCCCTGCCTTTCGGCGGTGTGGGAGCGACCTTGGCCCCGGGCTCTACATCGACACCGCCCGGGATGCCCTTCCACCAGGTCTGTTTTCCTCCGTCGCCGTCACCGCTTCCGGCTTTGATCGCTATGCGCCACGTGTCGGCGGCGGTGAGGCTGCAAGCTGCTGCGCGCGGCCTCCTTGTGTGTCGGCGTGTGCGGGAGATGCGTGATCTGCAGCTGCAGCTCCTTCAAGTTGCGCTTCATTGCGCAACGGACCTCGATCTCGTCCGCTGCGTCGAGGATCTTGGGCGTACGGTTTCCCCCACGGGCGGCGGACATGCTGTTTTCCCGCGGGCAGCGACCTCAAAGTCTGCGCCATCGACGGTCATTCGGCGGGGAGAAGGCATGGTGTCACCGACGGAGCGCACCGCGTAGCACCACCGCATTCCGCCGCCGGCCGCCGCGCGGGCTCCTTTGTCCCGCTGGTTTCCATGGGATCCGGGTGGCCGTACGGGTGCACGTCCGACGAGCGGACGGTGTCCACTTTATGTTCGGGGTCAACAATAAAGCGTCCCGAGTCCATTTTAGGTTGAGAGTAATAAAACAAGCCGAGATGTAAAAGGCTCGTTTTTAGGTGTTAGGTTTGTGTTGCGTCGAGTCATGGTTTGTTTAGGTTGCAGCTCGAGGACGAGCTGCGTGTCCAGGTGGGGTGTAGTGTTAGAGTACGTCATGGGCCTGGGCCCGTTAGTCTTATGGTTTGCTTAGGGGTCAAGTAAACCTTGCTTGGGAGTCAAGTAAACCTCTCTATATAAGGAGAGGAGATGTATCAATCTAATCAAGCAAGAATTAAGAAGGAAATCCCTTCCCTCTTGCCACCGGCCGTGGGCAAAGCCCCCGGCCGGCCTTCTCGCGCCCTCGCAGCCCTCTCTCTCCCTCCCAAACCCTAGCAGCCACATAACAGGATCATGTTGAGCTGGAACAAGATGCAAATAAGATGCAAAGATTTCTCGCAACACATCTAAGCATTGAGAACCGAGAGATTCATACTCAGTTCCAAGATGATCATCTTGAGAATCACTTGCTAATCCACAACATTTCATTGTTGCGCTTTCACTTTTTTAAATCATTCATGCTCTTTAGATTTGAGGTTGAACCCTGTCATGTGTTTGACTTTATGTGAACGGAGGTAGTATATGCACTAACATATATTTGTCGAAATGCAAAGTTAATAAACTGAATGTTAGCCACCAATGCAGTGGTGAGGCAAGAGTTCAATCCTCAAATTAAAAGCTCTGAGTACGGTTAGCAACCGCAATACAAACTGACTTGCTTTCAACATACTCCTCCCAAGTTACGGATATGATTCTCCCCCGCCTCCCAGGCGCCACCTGGGAGGCTATCAGGGGAAACTCTAGAGCCCCCCCCCACCACAACTAGCCCCCACCCTCCCACATCCACTCTCCTTGCCATCGCCATTAGGCGCAGCCAGACAAAGCCTAGTCATCGCCGACAACGGCGGGGACTCTGCATCCCCCGTGCGCATACGTGTGTGAATGTGGTGTTGGCCGAGCACCACAACAGGGCGGCTCAGTCGCACGGAACGGCGCGTAGGAGTCTTCTACGTGGACGACGGCAACCCCCTCTAGAATTTCGTCGGTGGAGGTTGGTACGCAGGCGGCAGCCCTAGATTTGGTGGTGGCGGCGGTCCTCCTAGAGGTCCTGGTCGTCTCCCTCGACCTTGTCGTCAACGCCTTAGCTAGTGATGGAGTCCATGTCGGCCACGGACTTCATGGGACGGACCGCTCGCGCGCAAAGTACAACCTTTACGGGAAATCCTAGATCCTCCGACCAGTCGATGGTGGCGCTCTCGGTGTCATACACTCCATGGAGGCATCGTCTATGAGATTCTTTGTTGCGGTCAATTATAGTCTCCTTGTCTGGGCAGCTCTGGGGAAATCCTAGATCTAGGTCTCTCGGATCGGGCGGTGGCGGCATGCGGCGTCGTTGTCCCTCATGAGGGTATCGTTTTTGGAGATGATCTTTGGGTGGAGGGGCTGTCATGTGGAGCGGTTTGCATCCACCTCGTCGAAGTTGCCGAGTCTCTGCGGCATGGTGAAATGGGATCTCGGTGATGGACGCGGCTTGATAGACTCACGCAAGGTGGTGCCGTCGCCTAGCGATGTGGCGGCGTCGATGTCATGCATGGAAGTTCAATGCGCTGATCTTTTCTGAAGATGAGTCGGCGAAAGGTGGTGGCACCAACTTCTTGAACGTGTCCAGTGATGTCGTTCAAGGTTTGCTAGAATGCCGGTTTCAGTTCCAACTTGCTATAGAGCGTTTTGGTGAGATCTCCGATTTTCTGATGATGTGCATTGGTGAGGTCCGGGCACGGGCCCCGATACGGTCACCTCCTTCATCAAGTTTGTAGGTGTTGCGACATATAGGTAGTGAGGTGGTTTTTTGTTTAATCTTTTCATTCTCGCATATAAGGTTTTGTTGAATAATATAGTATTAATTAATAAAAAAAGTTGTGTACTCCCTCTATCCCACCAATATATCTAGATACTATTTAATAAGTAGATATATATAAATTTTAACAAAATTAAGACACTTTTGGTGGAACAGAAAGACTACATCATTTTCGAAAAGAAACCATCCTCCTCCCATAAACTTTATCCAGTCCTTCGCGTACTCCTTGTCTTTTTTACTGGTATGCAATAATTCAAAGCTAGCTGCCGAAGAAATCGCTCATGCATGCATGCCGGCCTAGGTCAACGGGTCAACCCGTGTCCCTGAAGTCTTCTAATCGTCAATTTTCAGATCACAGCGAAGACAATCGCTTTGTACAGACTCCCACAACTTACGCGCCCGCGGCTCTATTGCTGAACTTTTGGCTCGGGAAAAAGAGACGGAAGAAGAAACCCAGCGATGTGATATGTCTATATATATTTAGTCACCGAATTTGGTAAGAGCAAATAACTATGTTCGGTGAAAAGCATTCGGTAAAAGCAATGGAGGCACCGGCGCCGACCTGACAAAACAGTGGAAACTAGAAGGAAGGACACTGCGTCTGTGTTTCACACTAACGTACAAAAGTGCAGGTCCAGCCTCGCAGGTCCGCACTGCGAATGTCGAATTCAGAACTCTTGTCTATTGTGTTACAATTTGATCAAAAAAAAAGATCACATGTGTTACAGAGCTTGATAACAGACAAAGAGATGCATGTACTGTACTTCCTCCGTTTTATGAAAGCTTTCCTAGATTTGTGAAAACTTAGGTGTACTTCTTCCGATTCATGAAACTTATCTAAGACTTGTCTAGACGTGAAAATTTAGTGTCTAAATATATTAAACTTTTAACAAATCTAAGATAACTTTCATGGGACAGAGGGAGAACGTACGTTAGATATATCTACATACATCTAAATTTTAAAAACTCTAAGACAAGATTCATAAGATGAAGGGAGTATTACAGATTTATATAGCTCTAACGTAGGAAAACAACTATACTTACTCCATTCATAAAAAGTGTCGAAGATTTATTCAAATTTAAATGTAACTAACCCCTCAAAAAATTAAATGTAACTATACATTAAATAGTGTCTAGATATATCTAAATCGAAACAAACAAACGGCATCATTTTATGGATAAAGATAGTATTATATAGCCAGTCCAGTTACACACCACAATTTTATTCTTCCTATATTCATGCTAGGGTGTGTTACTTCCTCTGGCACTAAACACATCTATCAGATTTAATGATTTTGGACAGATTTTAGGGTACACTTCGCATAAATCGACAAATTTTGTCAGATGTAGTAGGTAATTTAGCCGGGTGATCATTGGCAGACAGATGATCGCTAACAGAGCAAATCAACAAATAACCAAGTCCACTTGTAAAAATATACAAAGTGCCAACGTTTCAAATATGTGGTCTGCTTGACTGGATGTGTTTCTCACCTGCTATTGAGCGGTTTGGGAAGGCATTTAGTGTTGGATGATGTGAGTTGGTGTATTGTCATCCTCTTCATCCCACTGTAGGTATAGTAAGGTTGCTTTGAGATTGATGTTTTGTATTGTTTCTTGTAAGGTTTTGTGAATAATCTAATAAAAAAGCTGTGTACATCCTTTGGATGCAGAACCTGGGGCGATATTTTCCCCATTTCGGAAAAAAAATTAAAATGGCCCATTTTTTAGGTTATCGGTCGATTGTTCTGATCCACATGTATGCACACGCACTAGGAGTATACGTGGATATATACTCAACCCATACTAAAAGGTAGCCCATTTCGTAGACAAACCAAGTAGCGTGCAATGCCTCCAGCTAATCTCACGCATCGTTTGCGTAACAAGAACAAGAAAAGGATGCTTGACGTAATTGTTACCTATTGATTCTTTTTGTTAGTGGCCTATGCTAAAAGAATGCTCCATGGTGGCTGCGCGATGCCACACGTACTGGCATCACCTACCACGGCAACGCAGTCATACAGACGCTTCCTGACGTGCGTGATCGATGACTGATGTGCCGGGCACTAGCGAGCCAGCGCTCCACGTACATTTTTGTTCAGCAACCAACCACGACCACTCGAGCTGCACCGATGCACGCCGTACCATTCCTGAAGTTAGGGTGCCCGCATTCTTTTATTCGATAAATCTACGAAGGAGACAACACTCGCAACAACGGCACTTTAATCACTAGCAAAGACATATAACACCTGAATTACAAGAGAGACTCTCCAAAAGCAACGCATTTAACAAGGAAATACTGCACCAACATAGTCGTCGCCAGATCGAAGATCTTAGGTTTTTCATCCTAGAGAAAGTCCGAGCTTTCAAAACAATGCCTTCAGCAAGTCCGCTGCCAGGTACAACCAATAAATGCTAGACCTTGAATTTTCAATCTTAACTTTGTACTCGAGGAGCATCATAAAAAATGTAATTCACCTGTGTTGCCACCCCCTCTTTGCCAAGGTTGTTGTTGCATGTCTCTAAACACCCGACATATAGGAACGGGCGTGCGCAGTGGCGGAGCTTGAAAAAAAATTACATGTACATATATTATTTACAGACTTGACATAAATATATATTGATATTGGCCACATTGGTTGCAAAATACATGTACATATATTGTGATATATATATGAGATCAGCCTTTCGATCTGCATTGCTCTTAAATGATGTTAAAACATCCTCAAAATCATACTTCTTGGCAATTTCACGCTCTATGTGAACTACCAAATTGTTGGCAAGATTCTCATCTCCCATCCTATTACGCATCCTTGTCTTGATGATCTTCAAACTTGAAAAGACACATTATGCGCTTGCAGTAGAAACTGGAAGAGTGACAAGTAAACGGAGTAACCTGACAATTAGATTGTAAATAGTATCTCTTCCTGTCTCAACAAGGCAACGGCAAAGG
Source organism: Lolium rigidum (assembly GCF_022539505.1). Classification (NCBI taxonomy): domain Eukaryota; kingdom Viridiplantae; phylum Streptophyta; class Magnoliopsida; order Poales; family Poaceae; genus Lolium; species Lolium rigidum. The sequence continues at coordinate 347,276,054 of NC_061510.1, forward strand.
TCATTCAAGGTTGAGATTTTTTTTAACTCATCATCATTAGAAGCATCAACAACAAAAGGGTTCTAGGTGCTACTCTAATCCATATAGGTCTTGTTGTGTAAAATTTGTTGGGTAGTACTTCTTCACCAAGTCACATATATCACTGTCTTTAAAAGATTTAAATCTGTTTCTCGGAATTAGAGAGGCACTTGTGGATAGAAGATCCATTATCCTCTGATTGAACATACGGTCCAATTCATGTAGTTGGAAATCAATAGTTGCACGGAATATCTCCACTCGAAAATATTTCTCCTTAGTGAAATGATCAGGTTGATGCCGTGCTTGACCACCACGCATGATATAACTTTCCTCCATGTCTGAAATTGTAGTGCCATGTTCTACACAAAATTCAACAACTCTGAAAAAGAATTGTTCCCAACCATCATTTGTTTGAGGTTCTTCATCTATGTCTTCTTGCCGCTGTTCCAGTTCAAGAAGCAGTGGTACATGATGTTTCTGAACAACCTCTGTTCTTTGTATTTTGATGTATGATGCAATGTTGCCCTTTTTACCGGTTTTCAGTCAAATTCCCAATCTTTAGCACTACTGATCTCTCTTACTACCAATTCAATTTACTATTCAATAGGAAATTTGACAAATATGCAGTTCAAACAACAAAAAAACCCCGAATTAGAAACTTCGGAACGAGGAGGATGTGCTAGTACTGGAAAGTAAAATTCCTAATTGGTTGCAAAAATTAAGGCAGGGTCTACCGGTGGAGCGTCATTGCCGGTCCAACACTTCAGCTGCTTGCCGCCGACTTGCCGACCTCCAGCTCGGGGGCGACACCGTGACGGGGCCAAGCCCAGACGCAGGCGGGTTAGGTCACCGCTCGGTCTGGTGGCTACTCCAGCGTTCCTAGTCTCCGACAGCCAGCGATTGGGGGACAGGGTGACAACGATGTGGGGAGAGGCCGAGAGGGGCGACGGCGATCGGTGAAGGGGAGCGACCGACGATGATGTGGGGAGAATGCGGTCGTGTGACCGGGGGCATGGGGATCTTCTTTTTTCTCGTGCGGGAGTTGGGCTACCCGGTGGCTGGGTTGGCGGAAGTTCCTATTTGGTCAATCCTACCTAATTAATAGGTACTAACTAAAAAATATTTTGGGCTGGGGTGGGGGGTGCCCCCCCCCCCCCCCCGACGCTCCGGTGCGCATCCTATCCCTCAAACGCAGAAACAAGGCAAAATCATATTACGGATGATCGAAGAATTAAAGAATGATTAGTGCAAATATTGTGCCACATCCCGTTCCTCTTGCATCCCTACCCGAATCACACATCCATGCGTATCCAAACACTCTCTCCACTAATTTACTCGATTTCGACTATTCTGCCCCGCGCACTGCCTTGGAGAGGGAAAGTTAAGTATGATAATTCTACCAATAAGCATGGTACTTTAGGTACCATATTTTACCAATGGGCAGTGGAGTAGATAAAAGCCCACAGCGGTTGTATCCAGTGCTACCATAAGTCATGGGTGAGCACGAAGATATCCTTACCTCTGAATATATCTATTCCCTACCCATTTATATTGACATATCAGCAAAGCAATCTAGTAGCGCAAGGATCAATATAACTTAACGGGTGCCTATAATTTCTTACTTATCAGATGACATTTTGTAAAGTTTGTCGTGGGATTATGGGCATGGACGGACGATCTAGCGCCCCACCAGCCTAGGCAGCCGCTTAGGTTTGCCGACAGTGCAACCCATGCAATTTGTGATTTTTTATGGGTCTGCTGTTGATTGTGGGTTAAGTTGTCAACAATTCTCAGTTCGCCATGTTACTCGTCCAGCCATGTTGACTTAATTATGAGTTTTTGATATGGATATCCAGGCCTGGTACACTAGGACAGCCATTGATACGAGGATTAAGTCTAAGGTTGTACCATTATTATTATATCGTAGTATTGTTATTAGGGAATAATGTAGCCAGGTCATGTGGTGGGCCAATTAGGGTTATTGAGTGTCTGTTTGACTCAAACTAGGGTTAGGCCCATAGTGGGGCGCCCCAGCCCAATAGGGGCTGGCCGGCCACCATCTCCCCCATATAATATGGTGGTGCGGCTAGGGTTAGGGCTAGACTAGATTGAAATCAGAATTATGTAGAACTTTGAGTTCATACTATCACCGTCCTTATGGGATCGGCGTGCGTGACGGCGTCTAGGACGTTCGTCCGGTTATCCAATAAAGATGTGAGCGTTCTTGAGTCTGTCAAGAGTATTCATATGTGCTTGATTATCCTTGAATCTGTCGAGGAAGTTCAAGATCTATCGGTCCTATGGATCAACAAGGTGCATCGTGAAAGATCGGGAAACCTATTTCTCATCATGTGGTATCAGATTGCTAGGTTGATCACGGTGCAGATTGGTTTGTTGTTCAGTTGTTTCTGCTCGATTGCTGTGGCTACCATTGGGTACGTCGCCGCCATGCTGTTGGTGAAGATCAAGGAGGAGGAAGTGGGCGGCAGAGTCAAGTTCTCGAGGCGTGCAGGGCTCCCAGATCCGAGGATTAAGATCGTGTTCGCGAAGCAGCAGCAGAAGTTGTACGTAGTCGGGACGTGTTCCTGTCGATCGGTTCAGGCGTCTATGTTTCGTCCTTTTCCAAACAGCAAACAACGATCAGATCCTGCAGCAACTAGTACGTTGTTTGGCTGTAGCAAGAGCTGGCGCACATCCAGGCGCTATAATCCTCGCACGCAGGGGAGCAGGAACAACACATCTTTTAATCCCTGTCGATCGTGGAGTTTCCTAGCACCAGTACACGTTTTGCATCAAAGGCAGCAGCTGTACGTGTAGTTCCGTTGCAAGTGTTCCATTGATTGCCTCGTGCATATATAGCAACCAGCAGCAGAGACACGCGATCGTGAAGCGCAGCAGTTTGGATTAGTTGATCCGGCGCCATGGCCGGCATGGCCGGACGCCAGACCGGACAGGCCGATGCAAACCGGGTCCAACACCGGTGCCAACCAGGACGGGTCCAGGGAGCAGCGGCGGTTCACCCGGCACCCAGGCCGGTCAGACCGGGCACCAGGCCGGTTGGGCCGGCGTCCAGGCCGGTCAGACCAGGCCCCAGACCCACCGATTCCAGGCGTGCAGTCCGGCGGTATCGGCGTCCAGACCTGCAGCGCCGCTTGTGCTGATGCTGTTTGTTCGTCGTGGAGTAGAGGAAATATTGCTCGTCAAGGACGAAGACATTGGTGTGTCGGAAGGATGCATACTAAGGTGTTGTCAACTTATTTGGATCCAAGGCGAACAGGAATTTGTTCTGTTTTGTTTTGGGTGGTATGTATGGTGCACTTCAGTTGCGTTTAGAAGGATACTTGTGTCTTCAATCAGGTTGATGGCGTCGAAGACCAAAGGGCGCCACGGTCAAGTCAAGCTAGTCGAGAGGGAGGATGAGGTGTGGAAGACTGGGGAGGCTTGAGGATGAAGATCGGCGATGTTCTTATCTGATCACCCTTTTTCTAGCGGACCCTCACGCGTTGGGGACAACGCTTCTTGAAGAAGGGGAGAATGATATGGATATCCAGGCCTGGTACACTAGGACAGCCATTGATACGAGGATTAAGTCTAAGGTTGTACCATTATTATTATATCGTAGTATTGTTATTAGGAAATAATATAGCCAGGTCATGTGGTGGGCCAAATTAGGGTTATTAAGTGCCCGTTTGACTCAAACTAGGGTTAGGCCCATAGTGGGGCGCCCCATCCCAATAGGGGCTGGCCGGCCACCATCTCCCCCATATAATATGGTGGTACGGCTAGGGTTAGGACTAGACTAGATTGAAATCAGAATTATGTAGAACTTTGAGTTCATACTATCACCGTCCTTATGGGATCGGCGTGCGTGACGGCGTCTAGGACGTTCGTCCGGTTATCCAATAAAGATGTGAGCGTTCTTGAGTCTGTCAAGAGTATTCATATGTGCTTGAGTATCCTTGAATCTGTCGAGGAAGTTCAAGATCTATCGGTCCTATGGATCAACAAGGTGCATCGTGAAAAATCGGGAAACCTTTTCCTCATCAGTTTTGAGTTACTCCCTCCGTCTCAGTTTACTAGTCCTCTCCGTATCCCTAGGTCACCAATTTGATATATATAATTTAAATTATAAAATATAAAAATTATATCAATAGAAAATAGAAAATCTAAACTTTCTAATGATATAATTTTTATAACATATAACTAATGCTAACTTGATCAAATTTGTGACCTAGGGATACGCGCACGCCTAATAAACTGTGAGAGAGGGAGTATTTGGTTTCTAAATCTTGATAATTGCATACACCTAACTGCATTTTATTGAGTTCTGATAACTGATTTTCTGTTGAATATGATATTTTGATGAACATAAAATTGAGAATAACTTTTATACTTTTTGGTCTATACCCACAAGGTATCCGTCAGATATGGCCATGCATGTGTAAAGTTTTGTAGCTGTGTATACAAATATATAGGTAGAATTTGGTACTACCACCAAGTACATAGTTATGGGTATAATATTTGTCTACACTACTGCCATACTTAGAGTTAGAGAAAGTCAAGCAGCCACGGAAGATCTTGGACTGCACTGGTAGTCGACTTTTGTCCAGGAAATATGGGAAAGAGGAAGAAGCAAATTTGGTGCACATGAGCACCAGTGCTCCTGGTTTTTAAAATATTTAAAAACTGTATATTTGTGTTTCAAAAAATCATCACATTTATTCCGTGAATATATACATATGTCATGAATACTCGTGCAAAGTTTCGTTAGAGATTGCATTGTATTTTGAGCTACAGGAAAAAAACAAATTTGTTGCTACGTATAGTGGCATATATTTGTCAGAAATTTGTCTTTTTTGTATAGCTCAAAATACAACATATTTTTCTACAAAATTCACACCGTATGTTCGAAATGTTTATATGTATGTGAGTATTTAATATCAATTTTTTTGGAATTCGAAAAATATGATTTTTAGAAAACAGGAGCACTGGAGCTCATGTGTCAAAGACACTTTCCGAAAGAGGAAGCGGTGCAATCATGATATATTCATGCAGCTGTGCTCGGTAGTGGAGATGGTCTTCGGCGTGTACTTTGGTTTCGTTTTCTGCGACGTCGTTCCCCTTGCGCGCGCCCGCGTGTCGCGTACGTGCACGCAGATGTGGCATGCAACGAACAGCGACTGTTCGGTTCGTGGCTTGTGAGCGTCATCACTGCGTAATGTATGACTCGCGTACTGTGCAACTGCGCGTTTCGAGCTCCGTCGGTCGAGCGCTACAACATTTTTTTTAGAGAAAACAAACTGTAAGAGAGTAAGTTAAACCCGTTTTCATTTCTGTTTTCGCCAAACAGAAACTCGTTATAAGCAGCCCGGCAGATTCAGAAAAAAGAGAGGATACTTAACGTAATCTACGTGGGAAAATGTGATCCTTCATAACAACCAGACCGCAATGGTGGTTTGAAGCTTTGTCACAAGGTCACAGCCCACATGCCGAACGTGAACCACACGGGCTGGTCCATCGGTCGCAACTGGGTTATAGTAGGGACTACCTCATGGCCATGGCCCATTGCCGTTTGCCTGTTAGAGCATCTCTAACAGAGCCTGTAAGACCCAAAACCAAAAAATAACCGCTAGTATACGGGTCCAGTTTGAAAATCAGCACAGATCAGTTACTGTAAACGGGACAAAACCGAAAAAAAAATTACGGGCCGAGACTGAAACCAAACTCTGGCCCCTATTTGTAGGGGTCGAACTGAACGCTGAACTGTACTCCTAGTGGTGTTTTGGCGGGCTGAAACTTCAGCTCGGAACAATGCACTTCCACCGGAGAACTACCGTAATAGGACCAAATTCGACAAAATCCGGCCAAAGGTCAACCAAATTTCGGTGGGGCCATGCGTTGCGAGCTCGGGGAAGGGAGAGTGGGCAGCCGGCCAACCACGAATTCGTCGGGCGCGGGCGGGGCGGCCTTGGAGGCGTGCGTGAAAGGGCGGGGCGGAGTCGAGCTCGCCGGGGTAGTGTTGGGGCGGCGCGAGGCGAGCCGGCGCGGGGCCGGGGCGGGTGGCTGGCGCGGGGCGAGGCAAGGCCGGGTCGGCGCGACGCAGGACCGGGCGGGGCGAGGTCGGGGCGGCGCACGACGGCTCGTGGCGGGGCGTCGCCGGGGCGGCGCGGGGCGGGACGTCGTCGGGGCAGCTCGGGGCGGGGCCGGGCCGGGCGGGACGGGGCCGGGGCAGCTCGGGCGGGACGGGGCAGCGGCCGGGCGTGGCTGGGCGGGGCGAGGCCGGGGCGGCGACGGCGGGTGGGGCCGGGAGGGCCGGCGCGGGGCGGGTGGCTGGAGCGGGCGTGCGGGGAAGAAGAAGGTTGGGCCAGGTAAGGAAGAAAAAAAAAGCATATTAAGCAATATTCTCTTTTACAGTTTTGTTTTACGGGCGCTGATCTGCGCCGACACTTTTTCGACCCGTAAACACGAGTTCAGTAGCCTGAACTCGGTTTTTACAGTTCACAGGTTTACGGGCTCTGTTAGAAATGCTCTTAGTGGTCTATTTCTCACGCAAGGGGCAGCTTCACTTGAAAGGAAATAGGTTTGCTACTGTCCATCGGGCCAAGTTTTAGGCGCCTGGTTGCCAACGCCAGTTTTGAGACGTGGATTACATGATTTTTCAAAGCCGTTCAAAAGTTGGTCTAAGAGAAACATCTAAATCAGCGACCCAGGAAGATATCCGGGGAAAAGCTAGCAATTAGATCGTTTACCTACTTGTTATGAATTGTGTGAATGGCTAATTAAACACATGCTCCCCCGATTCATAAAAAATATCGGGGATTTAGGACTAAGGTAGTATAACTTTTTACTAAGTTTTGGATGGGAGGGAGTATGGTTGACAATAAGTTTTGACCTCTGACGTACGAAATGCCACCTCTGTCACATATACACAATTTTAAATGAGGAGAATTTAAAAATAAAATAAATTATCCATATGAAATCTTAATAACTAAAATTTCAAAATAATTAAAATAGAACTTCCAGTATTATGGAATATAAATTAAAAACGAGAAACAATTAACATCACCCATCATTACAGTTAATTGTGTTAAAAAAACCAGCACAATGTGAATATGGCTTAAGCTCTTCACTTTTGCATGATTGCATTTAAGTAGCAGAAACGAAAATACTTCCAAAGTTGGTGATGTAGCATCCAACTCTTGTTTGACATGCAAGAACGTCAGTGTCGGCTGCTTATTAATGGCAGTAGTAAGGAAATCACTTCCATGCCATCTATTTTTCTCGTTTAGTTTCTTCTACCTTCTTGATAGTATATGTACTAACTTGTCCCATCTCTAAGCATCGTAATAATACATCACCTACTATGTTACGTACGACTATCATCAATACAACACTACTTGTTTAACACTTACAAGGCAATATCCTTGTTATATAAATGGAGGAAGAAACTATTAGAAGAGAAACACACAGGGAAAGGCCGTGGGGGCATGAGAGCAGTATCTGATGGCATTTTGGTTGTCTTCATTTATCCGCGCGTAAGAATGAGAAGTATTGGGAAAATGATTTCCACTGTGGTAGATGAGGGTAGTACGAGCGATGGTTCTTTTCCTGCGTGGCTTCGGATACCAGTTCGCCATTACGAATGGTATACTTCCTTTGTCCTTAGTCAGAATCGATATTGACCATCTTTTCTGAAATTAAACACTAAAGGCATGTAGGTCACAAGTTTGGCGTACATATCTCAGTTTTAGAGCATCTCCACCAGCGCGCCCCGTAGCGGCCCCGATTGAGTTTTGAGACCGGCAACGAAAATGTGCTCACACCGGCGCCCCAAATAGCGCTGGCGTTTTCTCGAGCCTAATAGAAGCACCGGCAACCCCGTGCCGGCCCCTTCGCGAAGGGTGCGCCGGCGCCTCACAACACGATTTTTTTTGGGTGTGGGAGCCGCCCATTACTGCAGAATAGGTCATCAGTGACAAGCTTAAAAGGTCCATTAGTGACTGGCAAAGCGTCTGTCACTAATGACTAGTCACTGGTATGAGCTTACTAGTGACAGGCAAAGTGCCCGTCACTAGTATGTGTATAATAGTGACAGGCAAAAGAGATGCATGTCACTGGTTGCGATCAAGGGCCGCAGCCCTGTGAGGTTTTGTAGTGACATGCCCATTATCCTGCCTATCACCGGTATGAATTTCGATATTAAAAAAATGTGTTTCCAACAAATATGCAGTAACGGTACAGTATATCATCAGTAAGCAGAATATCATACAAAATTCAAAGAAAACACAATACTAAAGTACTCCAATCCTTCAGTAACATAGAATCTTGCTGGCAAAACCGAGGCATTGCTACACGGCTGATCTTTTTCTTCCCTTATTAATCTGCAATTGCTGCACCGCCTAGCTCGAACTGAACGCGATGTAATCAAACTTATGGTTGACGCCGTAGATAATATAAAGCCAATATGCGAAGTGGTCAAAGTAGGAGTCGCAGGTACTATTTATGATGTTCCTGGGATTGTAGCCAGGGATCGTCAACAAACCTTAGCTATTCGTTGGATCCTTGGAGCAGCTTTCAAACGACGTATAAGCTACAGGATAAGCTTAGAGAAATGTTCATTTGCTGAGATACTGGATGCTTACCGAAAGAGGGGAATTTCACGTAAGAGAAGGGAGAATCTTCATGGACTGGCTTCCACCAATCGGAGTTTCGCGCATTTCAGATGGTGGTAAAGTGATACCACATAAGGAGCTCTTCCTCATTCAGTCATACTCAACAAAAGTAAGAAATGTTTGACCCTGATCCTTTTTTCATCTTCATATAGAAAGAAAATCGGCCTTCCTCATACTCCCCCCTTCATTCATAGAGTTGGAGGAATCCACAAGAGGCCTGCCACTACTACAGAAATGCTTATCAGTGACAGGCCTTTTTGGCTCACCAGTGACAGGCAAGCCGTCTGTCACTAATATGTAGTCACTGGTAACAGGTTACTAGTGACAGGCAATCCGCATGTCACTAGTAATAGTACCGGTGACAGGCACATCATGTTGCCTGTCACTTGTATTCATCACCAATGACAAGCATATTTATTTTGCCCGTCACTAGTAAATTCTTACGAATTAAAAAAAATATATACATCTAGAGCTCGTTCATACATACAATGCATGCATTACACATAAGCTAATAAATTAATCACTCTTAAATATCTATTGTACATTTATTTCATATAACCTTCGTAGGAACTTGTGTCATGTCAATCTACTGATAACTTAAGCAAAATAACTAGTACTAGCCAAGTTGGCAATATGAGCCCATGACAGATGAAAGGCAAAACAAATTAATTAACTACAGCGTTTGATAAACAAATTGTATAAACACGAGCAGATACAGCCCTAAGCTCAACATAGGCCTCTAGCATGTTGCTCTTCATGAAATCAAGATATTCTCAGAGTTTTGATTCTAGCAACCACATCCTCGCCCTGCATACAAAAAACTTCAATTATGCACAATCCTACTTGCTTGATGTAATTTTTGAACAAAGTGGCAGCATTATGTTCATAAGTGTACATACAAAATTGTATGGAACTATAACTCAGAAGCAAGCAGAACCGACTCATACGTACCTGAGCATTTACGTGGAACTCCGAAGAAAGTTTTTTCTCCAGTGCAATGTATACTTCTGAAAAATGAAATCTGAGAGTAAGATACCAGAATATGCAGCTACAAGGGTATGGTGTTTCTTTAAGATGACACACTAACATCATAAACTAAAAAAAAGCTACTCCCCGGGTGTCCCTATCCCCGTTTGTCAGTAAATACATTGTATACCCCATCACATGGAGTATGAAATATGCTTGATTCACCAAGACCAGGAGAAAGATCAGTCAGCTCATTTCATTGATTGTGTAATCCTAGTTAGCTCATGTTAAACTTGCATACGTGTGGATAATGTTAGATGTGTAGCAAGACATGTTGATTACGAATTACCATTGTAGAAGTAGTGAATATATTTAAAAAAATCAAGAGCAAAATGCATGTCATTTGAGACTTCGGAAGTGATAATAGTTACTCTAGATAGCTCCCAGGTTTGGCTATGTTATTCTGGCAGCCACATGAACATTATGGACTGCCTATTATTGTTCTGTTATAAAGCGATGAGAGTAAAACACGACAAGTTGAACCCAGGTCACCAAAAAAGAGAAAACCTTTTGGTTATTCAGTCAGTTGATCATATGCTAGATCACTGTTGAACTGTGATACTAACCATAATCCCAAGACATGTGGTTTTGTCTTAATACCAACAAAACAGAAAAATATGAATACTGAAACAACTTACCATGGGCTTGAGTTATCATCCTCCCATCATATTGCTACAAAGAAATAAAGTTGCTTCAGGTCCACGGTCCATGTATCTGTATCTCCTTTTTAATGGTCTTGCCAAATCTGCACATGCAATAAATTTCAGCAACCGATGCAGCTGCTCAAAGACTTTGCTAGAAATAATTTAAATGCTAGACTTCTTTATCATCATCTTAGGAAATCATTGATCTATTTCTGCAAGTCAATCCTAGTGTGCTACAACATGTAGGTAGTAATAGGTGGTTTCAATGCTTTAGATCAAATGTGCCAATGACAAGCAACAACGAAGTAGATGGGGCGGACGATGGCAATTGACATCGCCTCACTACATCAATGCAGCAGATAGCCTCGGCATGAGATTGATGGTCCTTTTGCATCCCAATAAAAATCTTTTGTAAATTTTTTCTCTCCCTTGTGTTCCCTGATAGCATAACTATGGGCATCAAATCACATAATCACTTGGTGCTACTGATGGCCTACTGAGAAGTAGATGTTAAAGTTATCATATACATCAATATGTAGAAGGTACATATTCTCTCGACTTCTCTTCTCGCTTACTCAATGAAGATATTATTATGGATATAGGATGGCAGTAAGTTAGCAAACTATCATGAATCTTGACTTCTTGTTGTTAATATACTCCAATAACATGCACAAAAAAAAGGAAAGACACACATGGCCATCATATTTTAGAGAAAGCAAGAAAATAATGGACGCCCACTCAAAAAGAAAAATAATTTAATCAGTCGAACGTATAAACAGCATGGCAAGGCGCGGATATCATTCTAGTTACTTATGAGCAGTGAAAGATAAAATGGATACAAAGCAAAACTAGGTGGGTACAAAACTGGGAACAAGATGTTACAACTGGATGCAATGAAACATCAAATTATTCTTAACTGATTGTATAATGGTTTAAAAAGATTAATCCAGATTTTGTTCATTTCAAGCTCAGGGAAAAAAATCCCTATCAGAAAAAACCAGATCCCAAATTGTGTAGCCTTTGGTAATCGGCAGTTAATTATACGTGAATTTCCAATCAATTTCTGGAATATTTATCTATCAAGAATCCAATTACACTCTTAACACAAGATACTCCGAAATCGAGTCATTCGTTCGTAGCAGCAATACAAGAAACTAAACAGCTTGAACCAAGAAACCACTGCTGCTACAACCAAGAAACCACTGCTGCTACAAGAATTAAGTTAGGATTCAATGTAAGTAAGATATGAAGTTAGCGAGAGGCCACTCTCAAAGTTGCTCTGAACTCGTACATATTAGTTTTTTTTTTGCTGATTTTCTACTCAATCAGAGAATGTAGTCGGGATGTGTACACATTTTATCAGAGAAGCAGAATATATGGGGTTTTTTTTTTGCTTCCTTTAAAATGATAAAGCACTTGGTTCATACTGTAGTCAAGATACTCTGCTATCTGAACCGGATTCTCTGTGCTCATGGTCTCGACATGCACAGCACCCACACAAATCGTCAGCTGATGCAGCTAACTCTGTCATCTCAATCTAACTAAAGAACAAGAATATGCTAACTAGATCTAACAGAAAACTGAAACTGAACTTAGCTAAACAACGAGATTATTCTGCTAACAGTTGCTGGGTGCTATTATAATAAACAATGTTTGCTATTTGACTTTTAAAATGCAAGGAAGCAACGAGGTATACCTCCTCCTTGAGCGACTGCACGTTGTTTGCTAAGTAGAGAAAATCACAGAGAATAAACTGTGTAGAAGCCTCGTCAGATTCTGTTGAGGGGAGATGGGGCAGGCTTGATGTTGGATTCCTAGCATATCACATAGAACAAACTGTCAAGCAGCCTCGCTGGAGATCAACACGGAAAGAAAAAAAAAGCTATGGTGGCCAACATGGCAGCGGTGCGGTAACCACGAGCGGTGGATGTCGAGACGCGGGATGTGGCGGCTGCAGCGGGAAAGAAGTAGAAGGAGAAGGTGAAGGGGACCTGTGGTGGCTATGCTCATCGAGGTGGGGAAGGACCTGACTCCTGTGGTTGGCGGAGCGGCGCAGAGGTGAATGCGACGGCATGGGAGATGGAGTGCGGCGGCCCAACGTGGTGAGGGAGGCGGATTTCGGCTCGGCATGGTGAGGGAGGCGGAGTGCGGCGGTGCGGTAAGGGGTATGGAGCCTAGGTGCGGCGGCGCGGTGATGGAGCTGGAGTGCGATGGAGCTGATGCGAAGAGAAAAGGGGTGGACTGGTGGGATAAGATTGGGGATTTTTCAGGATAGGTTAGGGATTTGGATGCAAGCTTCAAGCGGTGGTATAAGGTCGAACCGTCGGACGCGCGCTAAGCCTGAATATTTTCACTCCACACGGCGTTAAGCCTGAAGCCAGCGCCAAAAATTTCCGAACCTTTGCGAAGTACTCCTACGACTTATCTTTGGTTTAGATCCAGAACTCCTAGCCAAATATAATTGGTACACCACACATGACCGTGGGCGGTTCTTCCCGTGGGTGGCAGTTCCTTTCCCCAATTTATGGGCAAAAGCGAGGGCGGCCTAATCCCTCAACCTGGTTAACCGGCATGTTTGTCCAGTGACACGCATTTATAGATGCTCGTCACTAACATATTTTTCATTTTTGGCCAATTTTCACATGACCTGCTAGTGACAGTCTCTTTTATATGCCTGTCGCTAGTGCTTTTTACTAGTGACAGGCTTATATAAGCCTGTCACTAGTGTCAGTACCAGTGACAGGCATAATTTTGCCTGTCACTAAACGTCTGGTGGCTATAAGCATTTCTGCAGTAGTGTGCCCGTTCATAATTGCATAAAAGAATCGTTCTTTTTATGAAAAGTCTTGTTCCAACCTCACCTCAGGTCGAATGAATACGGAAGAAGAAATTCCACTATCTCTCAAATGAAATGAGGTTTTTGAACTCCTATATAACAGAGTTTCATTGATGCCAAAGGATGTTTTCCAAACGATTGGAACCAGGATAGGCTGCAAACTTGAAACGGAAGTCCCTATGTGATTTGTGGTTCATGCTTTGAGAAACTCATGTTGCAAGTCTTGTAAGCACATTCACACAAACTGACGTTTTGGTTGGCGACCATGTTCTAGAGCTGGTTGCCGCCTACACACAAAACTAATTCTAGATAAGTTTAAATACATATTCATAGTAAGATCAGTTGAATAAAATCACAAAATTCAATGTAAATCGTTGACTGTTTCATAGCATGTACTATAAAGAAATATAATAACCTACGTGTAGCAAATTATACAACAATTTTTCTCCTTGTTTAAGAAACTAAACAATCAAATAATTTAGTAATCATCTGAAGTGTGTCGAGTAAATCAAATATTTCTTGAAGGATATGTTGGAGTGTCGTGATTGTTCTCGTTCTCGCTGGAGAGATAAATATCATACCAAACAATCCCATCATATTACAATGTACAGGGTGCAATTACTGAATTATTTTTTTTCTTCATTTTATAACTATATATAGAGATCAAAGTAAACTTAGCGAGCTCTGAATCATGATTTGAATCACAAATTATTCATGTCCGTGCAAAATGTTAACGCCTATACAAGAACGAATCACAAAGTACATGATTAAATCCAAAATCAAGGACGTGACATAGTACCGCAGGGACAAATAAGTACTTGCCTTGAGACGGATAAATTCAAATGGAGATGATTCAGTTAGGGCTTGGGACCTTCAATTTTCCCCACCGAGGATTAACTCTGTGAGGTTTTGCGCATGTGTCGTTGCTGCGCCCTCTCAGCCAACAATAGAAGACGGAAAAAAGGAGTTCCTAAGTGAACTGAGAAAGAGAAAGAGTGACCTGATGGGAACCTTTAGGTACAGAAGGGATCAACTGTGAGGCGGCATCCGACTACGAAACTCCTACAGATGTAGTTGACGGTGATTTTGAAGTAAATACATGAGACAACAAGGGAGATAATATAAGTCATTCCACAATTAAATGCTGAAGGACAACTGTCATTTCCTAACAAACTAATTATACCAAAAGGTTTGCCAAAAGTAAATTATACGCCCTAAAATATGTTTCCTATGGCACATACCTCCATGGACTTATTGGGTGGTTGCACCTTTTCGAGCATCTCCAGCCGTGGGCTACCCAAGCCGAAATTCGGCGGTATTTAGCGCCGGATTGATGTATTTTTTTTGTTGCCTAGGGAGCCCATTTTCCATCGGCGAGCCCAGGATGGATGAAACTTTTTGATAAATAACGACAAATTTGGACAAAACAAGGCAAAATTCGTTCAAACATAAGCGAAATTTAAAGATATTTAACATATGTAGGCGAGTTTGTACATATATAGGCCGAATTCGTACATATATTTGAATTCGGCCAGATGGAAACTTAAACTTAAACTAATAACGGCCTACTACATGCCGAAATGGCGGTAGAAGGCCGTGTGGTCGCCGCCGGCGTCGTCGTCGCTCGAGTTCTCGGGCGGCGGCGCCACCGGCGGCATCCCCAGGGGGGCGTTGCCGGCCTCGATGTGCGCGAGCACACGGGTGAGCGTGCAGCCCAACGCACCCCACCAGCGGCGGCGGACGACGGCGTTGTTACTCGCTGGAGGAGGGGAGGACCGTTGTACGCTGCGAGTTCCCGTTCGTGCCGAAAACAGAAGAACTCGTTCAAGGCGTCGTAGTTGTCGGCGCGGTACCGCTCCTCCGCGCGCTGCTCGTCGGTGAGGGTGACCCGCACAACGTCGATAGCGGCGTCGAGCTCGTCGCCTCCCACCGGAAGCGGCGGGATCGGTACTCCCCCCGTGCTCAGGCGCCATCCTCCGGGCACGCGGAAGTCCAGCGGCGCTGGGTAGCTCGCCATGTGCAGGAGTCCCGCCTCCCACTGGTGTAGGGAACGGCGGCCGAAGCCGTTGTTCGCCGCGCCGTGGCCCGCCATTGCTCGCTGGTGGAGGCGGATTGGGGAGAGAAGACAGGCTGGGGAGAGGAGGGAGACGGTGGTGCTTAATGCGGCCAGACGCGGTAGGTACCGCGATAAATAGAGGGAGTCGCGCGTGAATCCATGGCGACACAACGTGGAAGTTACGCGTCAGGCGAAGTCTGACCGACGGCAGGCTTTTGAAGCGCGCGGAAGACGATTGGTCTCTGTCGCCGACAAGTCGGGGCCAGCATCCGCGCGGGAAGTTTTCTCGACGTTTCCCGCGTTCCCGTTTCGGAGTCCCCGAGCGCTCCCCGGGGGGGCGGGGATGACCTGGGCTCGCCGGACGGATGAAAGCCCAAATCCAGACGAAAACGAGGTTCCGGGGGCGTGGCTGGGCCGTTTTCGTCCATCCGGATGAAAAAAAAGGGTCATAGGAGACTTCCCGGAGATGCTCTTAGTATTAGCAATTTAGGGCACACAAAAAACCTGAATGATACATCCTCCGTTGGAAGAAAGAACGGTTAATATATATGACAAGGTTGCTTGCCAGTATAGTTGTGCATTTCTCGGGCCGGGTCGACCAAAGCCTGACGCAAAAAATCCCGGCCTAGGCTCGGCCCGGCCCGACCGTCGGGCCGAAAAAAGTGGCCCAAGCCTGGCCCATGGAGGAGAAAGCCCGTCGGGCCTCGGGCCAGGCCGCTTCAGTAAATGCGTAAAACGACGGCCCGGCCCAAGCATCGGGCCACAAAATCAGGCCCAGGCCCGGCCCAGAGACATGGTCGGGTCGGGCTTGCCCCGAGAATTTCGGGCCGGACCGGGCTGCCCATGGCCAGGTATGCTTGCCAGTAGCTCTCTCTACACATCATTAGCCGAACCTGAATCAATCCGGAGACAAGGGAAATTTCTGCACAAAACAGCAAAACGGTTGCTGCAATTGCAATAGCTGAAGCCAACACATCTCAACTGAATCAGATAGTGTGAGACGGACTGGATGAGATATGAGAATCTTTACCTACTAATCTATACCTACTAATAAAAGAAGTAAGGTTTCTCCCCACTTTTTTCGTCCGTTTTAAATCTACCCATATTTTACAGTCAGAATTACAAGCAATGCCACCGCCTAAGTCAAATAACCTTTCCTCCGGTTCGTGTTGGCAAAAGCCTCGCTCGACAGAAGTCCAGAACCCACCTCGGCCAGGTCAAGGGATTCTCGTCCGTCGCGCTAGGAACTGTCCCAAATCGAGCCTGGGCAGTAGCTGCCTTGTTGGGCCTGGTATGCCTTATCGTGAGTCACGAAGTCCGTTCCGTTCAATCCAAAAGCTGCAGTAGGCACTGGATATTTTGTGCCCAATAGTCCCACCTCGCTACATTATAACAAGTTGTACCTGTTTATATACTCCAATTTTACTGGTATCAACAAGGTGCCTCGCTGAGATCGGACAAGAACGGAACTCACCTCCCCATGGACCAATACGAGAGAAATGTTGGGCGGGCCACGAGAGTGAAAGAAAAGAAGTGGGATAAGTAAAGAGAATGTGTGGAAAGCTTCAAAATTTCGCATGGAGATGTCCGTCTCCGCTTCCGAGCACGCCTTCAAAAAAAATTTTGGGCTTTGGATCTGTTGTTCTAGCTTTTTGCCACGGGTGTAAATCGTGGATGGATTGCTACTACCTGTGCGTGTAAACTTGCACTGTTACATTGGGAAACGAATCGACTTGGTTCTGTGCAGCTATAACTTCTAGAGTAGATTGATACTCCCTCCGTCCCGGTTTATTGGGCCTCTAAGTTTTTGCAGCGCGATCAAGATGTGCAACGATTGGCTGAACGAATTTTTCATGGAAGTGGGTTGAGCCAATTGGAAACAAATCTAGTCACGTTGTGTGCTCCTTAATATAGGCGATTAAATAGGGAGGCAAACCAGCGGCCAATTGCAATCGTCCATCACGCATCACTATTTGCATGCGTCTGTTCGGGAAGTGAGTAACCGGCCCATTAATTCTCAATGGCACCTAATAATGACTGATCAAGCCTTAGTCCAGCTCTAAACTGGGACAAATAGATTTTGAAGGTAAGCCCTGTATACCGGGACGGAGGGAGTACTGATCATGAATACTCCTATAGTCTTAATGCGATGTTTAAGTAGTAAATGCTTGCTTGGAATAATAAAGGTAGTAAATGCTTTATTTTCATTGACATCGTTGCAATTTTCTCTATTACATGATTTAAATTGTCACGTGACTTGCACCATTACAAGTTTAAAATTCATGTTCTATAATTTCCATCCGATCGACGTATAGATTTAATATATAAAATATTATTCGTTTGACTTTATTAATATGCCACTATAAAAAAACACATTTTTTGTGCTTGCTCATCCGCAGCAACGCGCGGGCATTGTACTAGTTAATAATAAAGGAGTAAGGTTTCTCCCCAAAAATTTCATCCGTTTTTGAACTACCCTCCATTTTCACTCGAAATTACATGGATTGCCACCGCCAGGTGAAAAAACGGTTGACCACACCCCAATCGACCATAGCCCGCTGTCCAAAATCGATCCCCGCCGCCGACCGCTCGAACGCCGGTGACTGGCGCCACCGCTCGTCCGACACCACCCGCTCAAACCGAGATGGAGCCGCCGCCCTCCTCCGTCATGAGGTATAGTACCCCCGTTCCGACCTCGATCTCTCGCCTTTGAACCGGTGCAGATCAGGGGAGGATGGCGGTCATGGGGCGGAGCATGTCGACCAGTTCCCCGAGCCGCGGGCGGGGTGGACGCACACCCGATGACATTATTGTGGAGATGAAGCCACCCTGGGAGGCTGGGAGGCCGTCACCAAGGCAACCCCTGGTTCGGCCCCGGACTGGGGCGCGGCCGCAATGGAGCTAAAGCGCGGATCTTGAATTTCCAGTCTGATTTTCTATCCGCATCGGCCATGAAGGATGCATCGGCGATAGGACAGGGCTTCTGATTCTAGCTGTGGAGTCTTGATCTGGTGCTTCCCCTGTTGCTGGTTGCGTCCTGTCTCATCCTGTGTGGAGGAGCTGCAGTGTCAGCTCTGCTGCTGAAGCGCCATGGCCCATGGCTCTGCGTGCGTCATCGCCCTGCTGTTCTGATGCAGTCCCGCGATAAGCTCACACTCATGCGAGGAGTGGCTGCTCTTGTCTGATCCCCTTTTGCTAGCAAGGAAATTAGGAGAGCACCCTATCGATTTCCTCAGGCAAACTTGTCGGATCTGCTACGCCTGCGTGTAATAGCCCCAGCCTTATGGGTAACCCCTTTCAATCAACAACATTTTTTTATTATTCATCAACGTATTGATTTTTGGAGGTAGCTGCATTATAAATGAGAAAGAGCAATCTACCAATTGTTGAGCTGACGTGGTTGCAACTTGAGTTGATTTGAGGCTTCCTCTATTTTTTTAAAGATAGTGGCTCCGCTCATGGAGGAAAAGGTATGGTTTCTTGCAATTTGCAGGCTATGTGCGACGAACAAGATGGAAATCCTCAGGGAAAAGCTGATTGATAGTTGTTTGACCTGATTACTGAGGTACTACGTCATAATATTGTCTGACCTAATTACCGAGGTACTACATCATTCATAATATGTATTCCTGAATCATCATGAGCTTGCAAGTTAATACTAGATAGCACATCCCAGTTTCCTACATCTTTGTATCAAAATAAGCATGTTCCTACACTTCCTTTTCTTATAGCACCATTGTTCTTTCTGTGTAGCTCTATGTTGATTTAGCTTGAGAACAACATTTATACCTACTAATAAATTAAGGTTTCTCTCCTTTTTCTTCATCCGTTTTGTACTTGCCACTGCTTTTGGATCGAAATTACGGACACTGCCACCAGTTATGTGAATGAACGGGTCGCAGATCGCAACGGAGCACCAAGGCTGCTTCAATGTATTAACAGAAGACTTGCAAAATCTGAAGATGCTATTACTATGTTAATTGTGCTAAATCTCAATTCGCATTCATAATCTAAAGGTGCTAATTTCTTTGCAAGCTCGTAGAGAAGCTAAAGAACACGCATGCTAATTTTGGATATTGTTGTGTTACTACTATGCTAACTTTCCTGAATCTCAATTCACATATCATAATATATCAAATTTTGATTTTGATATTTGCAGCACTACGCATTTAGTTATGACATGTTCACTTTTCAGTACCATCAGTGATCCTGGTATTGTGTTTGACCATACCTGAAGAATTCTAGAAAAGAGGGCACATGCCAGAAATCAGCAAACAAATTCAATTCAGCGCACAACAGAGTTTTGATGCTGGTAATGTACCTCTCAATCAAGAAGTGATTTGTTAGAGCTGACAACAGCGACCAAATGGTTGAGCAAATTCTAAAGTTTGTCTCCATACCAAGTATTACTCTTCAATGCACGCAGTCTTCAGTTATAGTAATCTTGCAAGGATCATTGCTGAATTCTCCCCAGGTACATATTGTAGCATGTGTAGGCGAGAATGAACTGCGGATTCAAGATTAGGTTGGCCAAAGAGAATAAAGGTTGGTCTTTCTTGCCCTTCTCACTGATATACTCGTTTCTTACCTATATTGTGTAATCAGCTGAGAAATCTTCTAATTTAAAATTCATTTGCGAACAAAGTTCTTATCTGATGTCCATGCAGATAATTTATATGAATAAAGTAAAAAAATATAACCCCAATAGTGTTCATTTGCAAACAAAGTTTTGATCTGATGTCCATGCAACTAGGGAGCACTAATTTTTTCTTCAGATTATGAAAACTAAGGTCTAACTTAATTAAAGTGGAAGTAGTATTAAATACATGATCAGCAACTTTGCTGGCTCTTCCGCCGCAACGCGCGGGCATTGCCCTATTTTATCTTAATTCCCGTATGATGCCACACCTGTACGAAGAGAAGCATAGCAAATTATTTGGCCAGATTGGATTGCATGTCAGCAATTGATGTTTACAGTATTGTAAGTATTGCTCTACAGATTATGGAACCCAAGAAGTGATATCTCTACAAATTAATAGATTATTACTGTCAGCAATTGATGTTTACAGTATTGTAAGTTCATGCAAAGACTGTCATGTTTAATCTGGTGTTTCTTTGGCTGTCTCTTCGACTATGTCATACTAATTAATGTTTCTGCTATATTACTTTCTGCTTCAAGTTTGTTCTGTTTACATGCGGTGCCATCCTAATAGCTACAGTTTTCAGGTTTGAGCTGTTTTCCTTGATGCAGAGGCCACTACATATAATTATTGATTATGAATCAGAGGCATTACTGTACATGTACGTGGACATGAAGGCCTCTGATGGTTAGTTAGACTACACAATTGATGGCATAAATATAAAATATTTAGGAGGCTAATACATATTCTGATGTTTCAGCGTTGAACTTCTTAGTGATAGGTCATATTTTAACTTTACAATTCTAATTGTACAGTTCAACTAACCTGATGATTCATCTTCTACTTGCAACCTC
Organism: Lolium rigidum; assembly: GCF_022539505.1. Taxonomy (NCBI): domain Eukaryota; kingdom Viridiplantae; phylum Streptophyta; class Magnoliopsida; order Poales; family Poaceae; genus Lolium; species Lolium rigidum. The sequence goes on from NC_061510.1 coordinate 347,296,800, forward strand.
AATTGCACAATCAAATGCTAATGTTCCTCTCATTACATTGCTACTCAATTACACTTATAATCATTTTACATGGTTGACTCTTCTTTGTTTGCAGGAAAGACAAAAAATACCAAGCTTGTTCATGTATTTTTTTTGCGGGTAGCAGTTTGCGCTCAAACTATCACTGCCCAGTCCCCTTATTTTGACACCAATGTCCTTCCTGACAGCGTCTCAGATATTACCTCAATACAGAGCATTCCATATTTTTTCGGTTGTTTCAAATCATTCCCTCTTTTTTTTTTGTCGGTGTAAGCATTACATTCGCCATTGCGAATTAATTTATACCCAGTTACAAAATATATAGATATTTCCAATATTAACGAAATACTTTATTTTCTTGATTGGTATAGACAATATTGTTTCATCCATTAATTTCTATAACTGAACGAGTACACTCCCTTGCTATATTCTTAAGATACAGTGTACTTTTGAAGCACATTTTCGATCTAATTGAACAGTTATATCCCAGATATTCTGTCGAAGCATTCTCCACTCCTTACTTTTCCCTTGATTCTATTATTGCTATCCTTGGTCTCCATGCAAATTACTATTACCTCATAGCTGACGCCTAGGATGTGCCTGGACCAACGACAAATCCCAGCCATGCACCCTTTCTGTATGCAATTCTCTTTGATATGGTTGGTTCACGTTGTGTATGTTAACAAGGAATGACTCATTCTACACCCGGTAAGGGATTATACTTTTTCAATCGATCATGTTGTACAAGTATTGATGCTACAATATAACATGTACGTTTGCGAATCAAGTTTCTAATGTATGCAGTTGTCTTCTTTACTGAGAATGAGATGACTTTCTTTGACCGTGTGAATCTTCAGAAACTTCTCCCTACTTAGTAATTTTGGAGCGGCCCTTCAAGATTTAGCACACCTTTTGTCTTTTGTTTTTGCACCAATAACATATAGTTTATGCTCTCTCCTTTGATGTCTACTCTGGATCCTACTGACCTATGATATTCTTGAAACTGATTTCTTGAAACTGATTAAAACTCAGTTTATTGTTAATTAATCAACACATATGATCAAATTGAGGTAAATTTTAATACCCGCAAGTTGTGCAAATATATTTATATAATTTCTATATCATTCTAAAATTTATTACAAAATTGGACGGGCGCGGCAAAGCGCGCTAACATGATCTAGTATAACACTAATTTTTAATAAGTTGCACCAGCATTGCCAATATATTCTTGTAAAAGAAGAGGTCCACAAAACTGAACAAATTTATATGGCAGGCGTATGTTCTCTGTAAAGTAAAATATATTGTATATCGTCGTTTGTAACCTACGGCGAACACAAGCACCAGGATCAAGCTCACCATTTTCCAGAGTCCAACCTCCTCTTGATAGGGAAGGTGGTGTCGTACCTCCATTTAGTTGACCGGTGCATCGCCCACATGCCTCCCTTCCTCACCGGCGCCACCGGATCAAGTCAGGACAACAGATGGGCTGGGACAGGGCAAGGACGGTGAGCAAGGACGCAAGTAAGGAAGCGAGCGCAATCACTGCGCGGCGAAGTCAACGGCGATGGCTTGCGACCAGAGGCAGACTCGCAGCGGTGGGCAGGGTCGCGTGGCAGCGTACAGGGCGCCGGCAGGCGGGGAAGCGGCGGCAGCGAAGGGCAGGCTCGTGTGGCGGCTCCCGTGCGGCGGCTGAGCGGCGATTGTATGGGAAGTCTCGAGTGATTGCGATGGTTCTAAGAAAAAAACGGCAGAAGCGATTAGGAAACTGATGCGCGATTAGTGGGGGCAGAGGAGGTTGCCTGCGCCTCGTTTCGCGCGAGCCGGAAGGCATGCAGCGGTTTCCTTCTTATTATCAACTTTGGATCTCTTTTAGCGTCAAAAAATATATGGAGTAGAGATAAATACGTATCATGATAATATGATTGCTCTCGAATTCTTATCTACCGTCGACACTGCTGCCGTAGGCTCGCAACGAGCAGCCGGCGGCGGCACATGCACCCTGCTTCTTTTGGCCATTGTTTGTAGCCTTTCCGCAGACGCTAGCGCGCCGTGCGGGAGATTTCTCGCTACGATGTCGCGCGGGGAACTCTCCCGCCATGACGCCATGCGGGAGGTTTCCCGTCTTACCGCCGGTCTATATTATCCCTCCTCCTCCGTTTTATTGGTGCAAAAAATTTAAAATACCATAATGTTTGATGCGTGGGAGGAGGCGGCGCTAGAGGCCGTAGAAGTCGTGGAGGAGGACTCGCAGCTCGGAGAGTATGAGGCGTGGGAAGAGGCGGCGCTAGCGGCGATCAAAGATGCATACGAGCGGCCACCGCTGGAGGCGGGGTGGCATCACCAGGAGGCGGAGCGGCAGCACCGGTGGGAGGTGCGCCAGCAGCAGCGGTGGGAGCAGTTTGCGCTGCGGCGTTTGATGCGGGAGGAGCAGCAACGTCAGGATAAAGTCTACGAGCGGCGGCGTTTGGCGGAGTTGCAACTGCGGCTACGGAGGAAGGAGGTGGAGCACCGTCGGCGGTGGGAGGAGCTGGAGCAGCAACTGCGTCAGGAGGCGGCGGCCGCGGATAGAGACGTCTACTTGACGTTCGTGGCGGAGAGAGCAGCAGAGAATCGACGACGGAGGAGCAGCGGAGAGAGCATCAGAGAGAGCAGCGGACGATCGTCCACCTCCATAGAACCGGGTGGCCAGTAGGTAGTAGGCTAGAGATGAAGCAGGTTTCAGATGTCATCCGGGGTCGAGGAGTAAATAAGGTTTTACTCGGATTTGCCCTAAAACATTATTCATTTCTTGATCCTGAATTGCATGAAAATGAAAGGGGCGTGCTGACCGTCGGTCGCCCGACGTGGAGCGAAAAATCGGTCGCACACCCGCCGTTGGATGTGACGCGCTCGTCTGTCCGATCACGTCATGCAGAGACGTCGCTTTCAGCTGCAGAAAACGTCGCTTTCAGTGTTGCTCCCGTGTTGTCGCGTACTTGCGTGTTGCTTGTTCGGTATGTGAAGCGTCCATGTGCCGCTGAGCATGCGCTGTGACTTTGTCCAACGACAGTACACTGTGAAGCCTAGTTCTAGGTGCATGCCTCACACAGTACTAGCTGCTGCTAGCTAGTTTGACCGGTGCATGCGCTGCCTAAAGAAAGAACATTGCTATTGTCACACTAACATGCTACACTACACAAGATATCATATAAGGAAAAAATTAAATTAAAATTACTCTTGTGATTTTTTCGGAAGATGTTAAAGTTGTAAATTTCCTACATCACTATCAATAGACCGAGATTGGGTGTTTACAACAAAAGTGTTATTTACAACAATAAATTTCCACCATGTGCTATCATTGGGTGTTTACAACAAAAGTAGTCCAACAAAACAGGATATTTACAACAATACTCAATGATGATTTTAACAAAAAGCAATAATTTCAACACTAATAATTTTATGTGCCAAAAACATCTTTACAATAAATCACAAATATATTTACAACAATAAGTTAACACTAACACCTACATTTTTTTATATGGGTGTTCATAAAAGTTTCCATGCCAAAAAAATGTAGGTGTTAGTGTTTACAATATGGGTGTTCAAAACATGATATTTACAAGAAATTGACAATATATTTACAACATTAATTAACCACAAAAAAACTAATTTTGGCGTTTACTACAATAGCCAGCAACAATTTGAACAAAAAACAACATTTCCCATTTAAAAAATATATTTACAACAAATCGACTATGTATATACAACATTAATTAACAGCAAAAACAACAACTTATTTTGGTGTTTTACAACAATAACCAGTAGTAATGTTAACAAAACAACAACTGTTCCCATGCCAAAAATATATTTACAACAAATCAACAGTATATTTACAAAAATCTCAACTATTTTAATAAAAATTATAGGCGATCACAACAAAATCACATACTTGTGACAAACGTCCCGGTAAACATTACAACATCTCATGTGTGCTTTAGCTACAAAACTTGTACCCCTTTGTTATAAAAAATTGCTATCTATACAACATCGAGAAAATCACAGGGAAAAATTTATCTATAGCGGAATAGATTCCAGAAATACTGCGTCGTCAGCCACGGATCTGATGCACATGCTAGCGGGATGAGAAGCAACGCTGCAGCAACCAGAAATACAACAGCGTACTATCTTTAAAGAGAAACGTGCATGCATTCTACATTTTTAGGAGTAGTTACTAGCAGATGTTAGCTAACACTCGCGCATCCATAAAAAAACGAGCAGAAGGTGGCCCAACATTAGCTAACTCCGGATGCACATGGGCTGCTGGGCTTGGCCAAGAAATAATGAGCGGATTGTGGTCCAGACGGGAGCGCACGCGCGAGCAAGCCACGACCGATCGCCTGCACATCATCGGTCGGCCGATACAGAGCGTTTTCCAAAATGAAACTACAAAAAAATATTTAGTTTGTGTAAAAAAAACTCCTATCGAGGCCGCCTGTTTGGAAACGCCGGTGTGGAAACAACACCCCTAAATAGAGGATGCTGTGCCGGAGCCATACGGCTGTGCAGGGGAGACCAGAGATGACTGATCAAAAGCAAGCATGTCACCAAAATGACAGTTGACGACTTTGCCATAAGGGATTGGCATGACGAGACCATGGTGTGCAGCTTATGCAGAGTTCACGACAAAACTGCAGGCTACCTCAAACAGTGTTATTTCATCTGCTGTACTATTTGACCGTTCTGCATTCAACAAATATGTGTGCCAGCCTCCAATCTGAATATTTCTCTCTCTCTCTCGGGTGGACAAGATCTGCCAGCTGCGGAAGCAAGTATCACAAATCACGTCTCATGTGATGTGTACAAGGAAATAGACAATGTTGAACTCCAAGGCTCAAAGTGAACACTTCTAACAAATCGTTGCTAACATGCACATTTTGAATCTTATGGATTTGCCACCTGTCTCTTTCTTCTTTTTCCTCCTACTTTCTACCATATGCAGTTGACGGCCAAATCTGATCATCTGCATCAGCGGTATCTTTTTTCTAAAGAAAAGACACCTGAAACAAAATCCCGAACAAGGGGCAAACAACTCGATACCCTTGTACTCCACAACCACGCGCTGGAGTACCAGTTAAATCTCGCCGTACATTGCTAGAGGGTAATTTGGACATTTTATCCAGTCATCCCACTAGGCCGGGCAGATCTCACGACCTGGATTGTCTTTTTTCTTTGGCGCCGTCGTAACCAGTATCTCCAATTGCACCGCCGTCCCACACGACTGCGAGCTCGAGGTGTGCATGACTTGCCCGGCGCGAAAACTCGTTTTTACAGACGCCTTCACCTACCGGTGTTGCTTCCTCCAATCACGACGCGCCAGCACCGCTCGTATGGCAACCACCCACGCGCGTATGGCAACCTGCCGGTGTTTCTGTATAATCGTATGGGCAGTGAGTCCGTATTTTCGTTGGGCCCCACCCACGTGCGTTTGTCGCCCATATCTCCTTCCTCCTATCTCCAGCGCCGCATTTGAGAAATCGGAGAGGCAGCGATGTCCCCGCCTCCCGGCGGTACGGTTCTGCGCCGCCGCCGCTCGTTCGTGAAACATGCTCATCCTACTCCAAGTTATCTGAAACTAATGTGAAACACTCTACACCCAAAAAAATTTAAACATCATCCATACACTTCAAACTAATGTGAAACATGCACGTCGAAGTGAAACACCATCTAAATGCCATGCAGTGTTGAATTATGTGTGAAACAATTGTAAACAAGTTCTTACATTGATACCCAACAAAGTGAAACCTTCACCATGCATATATACTAATGTGAACCAATTGAAATTTGTACAATCCATTTAGATAAACAAAAAGTGAAAACAAGCTATAGCCTTTCTGAACTTATATGAAAAAAGTATATCATTTAACACCCAAGATGTGGAATACCCTCCAAAACTTTGGTACTAATGTGAAACATGCACATCCTATTGAAACTAATATAATACTAATGTGAAACACCCTCCCTACATTTGAAACTTACGTGAAACATGCACATCCTAGCCCAATATGAAACTAATGTGAAATACCGTCCAATCTTTTGAATCTAATGTGAAGCATGCCCATCTTTCTCGAAAGTTATATGAAACTTATGAGAAGCATCATCCCTCCATTTGAAACTTATGTGAAACATGCGCATCCGATTCCAACATATATGGACTAATGTGAAAGACCCCATGCCTAAAAACTAAACACCATACATCCATTATAAAGTAATGTGAAACATACCCGTCGAAGTAAAACACCCGCCATCCATTTAATGTGACATACCCTATGCTCCAAAAAAGTAAAACACCATGCGTCCATTTTAAACTAATGTGGAACATGGCGGTTGAAGTGAAACACCTCCCATAGGCCATGCATTTTTGAACTATTTCTGAAATAATTTTAACCTAGTTCTTACAACTATACTCAACAAAGTGAAACACCCTCCATACATTAAAAAATGTGAACCAATAGAAACTTGTAAAATACATTGAGATAAAAAAAAGTGAAACAACCTATATATCGTTTCTAAACTTATACGAAAAAAATGATATACCATTTATCTCCCAATACGTGAAATACCCTCCTACGCTTTGGAACAAATGTGAGACATGCCCATCCTATTAAACTTATATGGCACCACAGTGAAACACCCTACTTCCATTCAAAACATATGTGAAACATGCACATCCTATTCCATCTTATATGAAACTAATGAGAAATATGTGAAATACCATCCAAGCTTTCGAATATAATGTGAAACAAGACCATCCTTTCAAACCTTATATGATACTTATGAGAAACACCCTCCTTCCATTTAAAACTAATGTGAAACATGCACATCTTGTTTCAACTTATATGAAACTAATGTGAAATAGCCTATGCCCCCAAAATAGAAAACACCCTCCATCCATTTAAAATTATGCGAAAAACCCTACGCCCAATCCTATTTAAACTTATATGACACTAATGTGAAAAAACCCTCCTTCCATTTTAAACTTATGTGAAACATGCACATCCTATTCCAACTAATGTGAAATACCCTTGAACCTTCTGAATATAATGTGAAACATGCCCATCCTTTTGAAACCTATATAGCACTAATGTGTGAAACTTATGTGAAACATGCACATCCTATTCAAACTTATATGAAAATGTGAAATACCCTCTAACTTTTCCAAACTTATATAAAAAATGATCTATAATTTTATTCTCAATATGTGAAATATCCTCCTTCCATTTTAAACTAATGTGAAACATGCCCATCCTTTTGAAACATATATGACACTGATGTGAAACACCATCCTTTCGCTTGAAACTAATGTGAAACATGCTCATACTATTGCAAAGTTATATGAAACTAATTTGAAACACCCTATGCCAAACAAAAAGTGAAACACCATCCATCCATTTCAAACTTAACATGACCGTCGAAGTGAAAAACCATCCATATGCCATGTATTATTGAGTTATATGTGAAACAATTTTAATCTAGTTCTTACATTGATATTCAACAAAGTAAAACACTCTCCATCCATTTAAATAAATGTGAGCCAATTGAAACTTGTACAAACCATTGAGATAAAAAAAAGTGAAACTAGTGAATTCTTTGTCTTACATCTTCATATTGAATTCTTAAGGCACTGTTGAACAATTTAAAAAACGTCTTACCATGTGAAACTAGTGAAATTTTATATAGCAAATATTTTTGAAATGACTGTTAAAGCTTAAGTGAAAACCCAAGCAGTTATGCCACACGTGTGACACCTTAATAATCCTAAACCAAATCTGAAATCCGTGCCAACCATGTTTATATTGATTATTGGTACTTGTATGAAACACTCTTATCAATATGTTCAACTAGTACTTTAATTAAAAATAAATCACACATGAAAGAGAATTCTAAGTGAAACTTGGTACTTAAGTGAAACATAGACCATCCTCGAAAAACTAAGTGAAACCTGCAAATTCAATACTTTTGTGAAACACGACTTGCAATAGCTACTATTGGTTCTGTTGTTTCACCTATGCTTCACAAATGACATACAATGAAGAAATACTTGCAATTCAGAATATCTAGACCAGCGAGTCCACCAACATGTGTTTCAGACAATGCCTACATCCCTAGCTGAGCCCGCAATGAAGCATGACAAAGATGCCAAGCTCACGAACACAACAAAGCCAAACTCGCCACGGTCCTGCTAATGTGTTCCGAAGATGCGCCTCCCTAGCATCGCGTCGAGGAGGCCAATGTCCGAGGACGCCACCTCACGATCATCTTGCTCTTCGTGGCTTGGCTCACCTATGGAACATCCAAGACCAAAATAAGAATAAACCTTTCATTCTCAGTTGATAAACATAGATATAATTCTTTAGAATTTTTTTCCTTCCCTGTGCCTCACATTTATGAAGAGATAAAACCTTGGTTTATAGCAGTCGTATTTCGATAGTTTTGACTTCATCAAGGGAGTCGAGCAACATTCTAAGCGGCTAAAATTAGGGACAAACGTACTAAAAAAATGCGCAAAAATATATGCAAGAGATCTGAGGCTTAGAGTGCCGAATGAGTACACGTAGACACGTAGTGACCAAGAATCCCTAGAGTTTTGCTAGAAATGGATTAGCAAAACATTATGCAAATGCACAACTAGCCAAAGTTGTATATCCTGCAACATTTGCCACTCCAAAATAATCCGACAGAGAGCCACATGTATTTAACCAACGGTTCAATTGCATGGATAAATTCACAAATGGTAAAAAAAATCCAACGCAGCTAGGAGCATAGGACCCAATGAGACAAAGATCAATGATTCGTTACAAAATGGAGGCACAACAGAGCCATCTGGACATGCTCTATTGCCGCGCACGGCAATTAGATAAATCTCAGATCAACGAGAGAAGATCGATCCATGGTTGCAGAAATCCTAAAGTCCTCCATGTCACAAAAGGCACAACAGAGCCATCTACCCGAGGACCTGGAGGTCTCCTTCTGCGCACGTAGTTCGATAAATCTGAGATCAAACAAATAGTTGACCCAAGGTTGCAGAAACCATAAAATCCCCCATGACGCAAAAAAGAAGAAGGCATAAAGGGCTAATCTTGCGCGGACACCGGACATAAGAGCATCTCCACTCGTCTCCCCACAGAGCCCCCCACGGCCACTTTTTTCATCCGGACGGCGAAAAACGGCCCAGTCAGGCCCCCGGTTTCTCGTTTTGGTCCGGATTTGAGCCTATTTTCGTCCGGACTCCCCATGCCATCCTCGGTTTCCGGGTCTCCTGGGACTCCGGATGAAGTTAAACCAACCGCCCACGCCCACGTGTCTCCTCTTTCGTCCGGATTCCCCGAGCCATCCTCTTTTTCCCCGAGAAACGCCGCTTGGAGAGCACACGACTGGAAAACTACTCCTCCCCACGCCAAATCTTCCTCCAATCCGGACGAAAATTTCGCCGGATTTGGACGTGGGAAGCGCCAACGAGTGGGGATGCTCTAAGTGAATCTCTTCAGGGCACCTCACCAGACAGCAGCGGCGGCGGCAAATCTGGAGAAGCTGGTCGTGGAAACAAAGTGCAGTCGGCCTGGAGCTACCGTGCCGTCAAAGGGGCCTCCGGAGCTGCGTCGGGGGCGGCGGCGGTCCGCTTCCGGAGCCACTGCGTCGAGGAGAGAGAGTTTGGATCAACGAAAGAGAGTCACAGGAGCAGCGGGGCAGATATTATTGTGCGACCAGGGGCCCATATACGTATTCCTCTGACTCCATCAAATACTGTACAGGTATCTCCGCGGAACGTGAGTAACTATCAAAAGGCCTCACCAATCTAAAAGTATGAACGAACGATAGACTCGACGCCGGTAGGTACCGGCGCCGGTAAAATCGACGGGTTCTTGCCCGGCGCGGCTTGTCTCCGGCAAGGTGGACCAGAGCGACGGCATCCTCAGCATCGGCGGCGCTGATAAATAAACGCTCCGACTGCACCATCCGCATAATCCCCTTTGGACGAGCTGGGTCAGCTCGCCACAACCAACGAACTAATCAATCTCATCCCATGGCGGCGGCCTTACGTGTTCAGTACTACAATCCATGAGCTATTGTGAGATATTGAGATGCTTCTTTTTGTCTAATCATTTGCTTCTACCGTGGAGATAATAGACTATAAATTATTGGTCCTTGTGCATTCATCTATTGATTTAGTAAGAAATTAGACATCAAGCAATATGGGATTCGCCGGAGAAGAATAGCATTGGCGACCAGCGACGCTCGGACAGGTTTGCGGTGCTCCACCTCCTATTCCCTGCCGGCGGGGGCAGCCATGGCCTCTACTCCTGCCCAACCATTAACACCATTAGCGCTTCTCTGTCGGTGGCATGTCCGACAAGATCGCGCGGCGTCTCTGTCCGGCGCTCCGGCCGGATACTCTCACATTCCGTTAAGTTTTGCTCTCGATCTGACATGGGATGGCTTGATTGGGAAACACTTTGACCCAGAAATCTAAGACGATGAAAGACTAAAATACCCCTCCGTTGGAGGTACTCCATGTGTATCTGCTGAGTTTTTGAGCGAGTACTCCATGTCCAAATCGTGGAGTACCAGACCACACAAGCAGTGGCGGACCTTGCAGAAAATCTTTGGGAGGGCGAAGCTGCAAAATAACATGAAAATTTTCTTTGAAACACTAAACTGTACGAACAACGAGAAGTTAGAATCAACTGTATTTTCAGAAACTCATATAACTAGATTGATTTGTCCACAAAATACAATTCTATCAGCAATATATGCTTAAACTACCATGATTCTCCAAAAGAACTACAAGCTACACAGCTACAGATCAGCTCTTCGCCTCTTTGTACCCGTAAAATGCTCAAGAACATCATCGTAGCTGTATTTTTCTGCGATTTCCTTCTCTATATTGACTAGCAAACTATTGGCGAGAAAATCGTCCTCCGTCTTATTGCGTAGTCTTGTCTTAACAATCTTCAAAGCAGAAAATGCCCGTTTAGCACTAGTTGTAGAGACCGGAAGTGTCAAGAGCAATCGCAACAATCTATCAATCAACTTGTAGATAGAATGTCTCCCACTCTCAACAAGGCAGCGACATAGCTTTGCAAATGTTGACACATTTTTCAACTCTTCATCATTAGAACTTAGAAGCATCCACAACAAAGTGTTTAAGTTGTTGCTCCAGGCCATAAATTTCTTGTTGAGTGAAATCAGCCGGATAATATTTTCTCACCATCTCACAAATATCATCAGGCTTGAAAGATCTAAATTTACTTGCAGGAATCAAAGTAGCACTAGTGGACAGAAGATCAATTACCTTCTCACCTGAATTCTAGTTCATGGAGTTGAGTATCAATTGTTGCACGGAATACTTCCACTCGGAAATAATGCTCCTCAGTAAAAGAATCAGGTTGGCGACGAGCACGACCACCACGTAGAATATAAGTTTCCTCCAAATCTGGATTATCAATGGAATGGTTTGCACAAAACTCAACAACTCGAAAAAAGAAGGCTTCCCAACCATCATCTGATCTCATCTGATCAAGGCGAACTTTTGTTGAGAAAACAAGACGCATGGCATTTACAATGTCTTGTGATTTCTTTTGTAAAGCTTGTCCAAGAGCCTCAGTAATCTCCAGTATTTCTTCCATCAAACATAAGCCAAGTATGAACTCAAAAGAGGTCAAGTAGATGAAAGAGGTATCACCATCTACACGAACTGAGCCTGGTCCATCCGAAGCTATTTTCTGAAGAACTGTACTTACTGCATTAAACATGGTCTTCAGGCTAGATATCGAACCCAAGTGTGAACCCCATCTTGTGTCACCGGGGCGTTTTAGTGCACGGATCTGATTTGCACCTTGGCCAGTTTCAATGTCATCAATAGCTAGTAACCGAGCTAGCTCATCCAACTGAGCATCATGAAGCTCGTCATGGCGCTTGGCGGAGGAGTCAACAGTGTTAACAATGAATAAAAGTTTCTGAAAAAACTGAGCCACAGGGACCACTTCCTTGGATGCAGCAACTAGCGCTAGTTGCAAACGATGAGCATAGCAATGGACATAGTATGCATATGGGCATTCTCGAAGAAAAAGAGCTTGCAATCCATTGAACTCTCCCCTCATATTACTAGCCCCATCATACCCCTGGCCACGAAGGTTTTGAACATCAAAGGCATTATTGGATAACACAGAGCTCAATACCTCTTTAAGTGTTGCAGCTTTGGTGCTTGTCACATGTATCAAGTCAAAGAATCGCTCTTGCAAAATGCCATCTTTATCCACAAATCTGAAAACCACTGCCATTTGCTCCCTTTTTGCCACATCACAAGTCTCATCCACCGGTACCATATACTTTGTAATTCTTCAGAAGTGGCTGCATAGGTCCAAGTTTCAAATATGCCCGTCGCACATCATCTCTTTGATTAGCAGGATATTGGCAAATCTGTGGACGCAAGGCTGGATCCCGCTGCAAAGATTTAATACCATAGAATATGACATCATTTGTTTGAGTTTGATGCACCTGTTCTTCATGACTTTGTTGTTCAAATTCGAGCAACAACAGAGGGGTTTGGACATGAACATTGGGTTCTTCTGGAGGAACAACTAGTTCATTTGCTTCACATTCATCTCTCTTTTTTCTAAAAAATGAATCAATGGGTTTTGCCTTGCCCATCACTACTTCCTACCTACACAGAGAAACAACAAAATCTGAACTATCAATTTCAGTTTCTAAAACACTCCATGACCTAGCTGAAATCTTCCCAAATTTAAGATTGAATAATCAGAACTAAAAAATCAGCAAGTAATTACCATCAATCAGGGACAGGGAGAGCGGGAATGGAGAGGTTCGCCTCGCCGCCGTCGCCTGTGGGCGGTGGTCGGTCGGCGGCCGGTGGAGGGGGAGCAGGGGCGCTGGAGATGGAGCTCTGCAAGCAGGGCCGCTGGAGGCGGATCCGGGGGCTCTGGAGGCGGAGCCGGGGGTGCTCTGCGAGCGGGGGCGCTGGAGGTGGAGCTCAGCGAGGAGGAGATGGAGGCGGAGCTCGATTGGCTTGGTCACTGTGCGTGCGAGACAGAGAGAGAACCAGCATCGAGGGGAACAGAGGAGTCGGTCGCGTTCTGGGGACAATGCAAACTTCTCTTTTCTGTTTAACGTAAGCTAAGTTATGGCCTTCTGGGAAAGGAAAAAAGGCCAAGGCCTTGTGTGGGCTGGAAATAGTACTAGGTAGTGGAAAATTCAGTATTTTGCTGGGGGGGCGAGAGCCCAATTCGCCCCCATTAAGGTCCGCCTGTGCACACAAGCCATTGGATCAATAAAAATAAACGGTTGTTGTTAATTTAGGGGTATTGTAAAAGTCCTCAACCATTATGGTCATCTTCTTCCTTTGATTGTTCGACAACTGCTTAAGCTCGAAACATGCTAACCGAGGCTTTAAAGACCAAAACAGTCACTCACTGCGAACATCAAGATCAAATAATCGCCGAACGAACATCGACTGGCGACACACCCTAAGCAGCAGAAGCTTCAAATCCTTCATCACCAACTAGAGGAACCAGACTTTGACGCAGACCCAAATGAACAAAGAGATTGATGATGTCGCACCACTAATTAACTAGCAAAAACCTTTCCCTAAACAACACACCAACCGTCAAGATCTGCATGTATCCATCAAACTTATTAGATACGAAAATACTTCCAAAGTTGGGTGATGTAGCATCCAACTCTCGTTGACATACAAGTCCTGCTGCTTATTTGTAAGAATGCTAATTGATACGTTAATATCGGCATGTATGGCAGAAGTCACGAAATCCCTTCTATCTATTTATTGTTTCTTCCTCTACCTTCTTGATATACTCCCTTTCATTCTGAAATACTTCACATTTCAGATATAAAATTTGTCTATATTTTAGCTTTATAATTAACAACAACACATGAAACGAAACAACCCTGCTTTCTCTATTGGATGTTATTACTTTTAATGTAACCGCATGCATCAATCATTGCAGAGAGACTGGGATGAGAGTCTTTATTTCGAAAAAAAACATGAATTGGTTGAAATAGTACTAACAAATATAGTACTCCGTACTAGTTTGTTTGATTTTTTCTAAAATGTAGAGTAGAGTAAATCAAAACGCAGGGAGTATGTAGTTACTTGTCCCATCTCTAAGCATCATTGAGAAACATCAAGTGCGAGTATGCTTGCCCCATCTCAGAGCCCTCCACGACACCCACATGGCGCTCGCTCGTTGGGGACTAGGGCCGCTCCGCCTCCGCGCCATTTGATCTGGAAACCAACCCTGCATCTATCCGGCTCGCTCGCCCGCTCGTGCCCCAATTCCCTTCCGAAAAGAGCTCTCCAGAGGGAGGCTCAACCCGCATCTACCAAACTCGGCGGCGGCGGCGATGCCGCCGCAGGTAGCCCCCCTCCTCCTTCGTGCTTCCTCCTCCTCCCTGGAACTCTTCCTCCTTGCCACCCTCTGTGATTTCTTCCTATGGCGTTCCTCCTCTGCAGCCTTGCCTAACCCTAGATCGACGGGGCTGATGCCATCTCATCTCCTCTTCCCTTAGGCGACGGGAGAAGCACTGAAGACCTTGGCCTGCAGCTCTGTCAGCGACCAAGAATGGAAAAAAGAAGGCCGCGTCGGGTGTGGATGGATTCGACGATTGGATGGGTGAGGCCAAAACACAGTATGTTTTCTTATCCTCTTACCTCATGCTCTTCGACCACATCTTCATCCTCCATACCTCCCTTTGTTGTGCTCATATTTGTGGTATCTTCATCCCGTGGCCAGAAATATGGTAATGTTCTGTTGCAGGCTAGATTTTCTTTTAATATTCTGCTTGATGAAATTATGAAATGATTTTTATTTTTAGCTCTATGTGATTGAGAAGTATACTGGGTTAGAATCAATTTAGATTGTTAATGTATTGGTGGTAGAAAAACTAGATGGATATATATTCTTGGACAAACTTTTCATCATGTTATTAGCTTTCAGAAATTCGATTACTTCAGTAATAAGAGATTTTACTCTTAAAATGCAATACGAGATTTCCATGAAAGGACAATTTCTTATGGTTCACGCTAACATATTGTTTGCTACTTGGCATAGGTATGCTCTGATTATATAAAGTAATACCTTAAAGGTCTGATTCAAATAGAGGTTCCTGGTTTGGTTTTGCACTTTCCTTCATGTTAACAATTTTGTTGTTTTTGCATCAGGTATTTCTTTCTATGGAAAACGCAAGTTTTAATGATAAGATCTGAGCTATTTGTTTGAATGGAATGTTTCTCTCATCCACCAGGCTGAAGGGTGTTTGTCAGAACTTAAAAGCAGCTTGATCATGTTTAAGTTGCCTTTCTAATTGGCTTTCACATGTACGGCAGCAGCATCATAGGAATTAGTCCTCAACCAAGGTATTTTACCTGTTCTCCTGTATCTATGTATAGTGGATTTTGTGGTCTAAGGTCATCCACGAATCCATTAGAGGGTATACGATTGATCATCAGTGAATATTATATATTACTCAAGTGATTGAAGCTTTAACATTCATCACCAACCTTTCCGATCCTCCAGAAATTGTATACTACTCATGAAAGATTGATAATCAATGGATACTATATACTAATGAGAAATTATGCCTACATTGATTTTCTAAATGTATGTATGCCACTGACTCTTGTCATTGTGTTTTCCAGGGATTTATGGATGATCACAATATATGCTCAGTTGTTTCAACACGAATGGTGTCACGGTAACATTTCTCAGTTGTTTCAGCAGTTTATACCAATGCGCTGCTTTACCAGACATCGACATAGAGAATAATTTCTTCCTAACTTCATCCATAGAAATACCTGCACACTTGAATAACCCGCATAATTCATGTAAAAACAGTAAATGATCTCCAGGACGGACAGTTCCATCCCCTTCATAGCGGTTATCCACAACAAGTTCAATAATTTTCATAGGTATCTTGAAAGGAATATTTTCAGTAGGTGGATTTAAAATATCACAAGCATCATTAGAGTTATCGCATATGGGAGATAAAGTATTATCAGAGCAAATTTTCTCCCCTAAAGCTGGGAAACTAGAAATATCATAAAAACTAGCTTCCCCAAGGTTAGACTTTTCCATAGCATTAGCAGTAATTGCGTTCATACTAATAACATTGCTACTAGCATGCAAATAAGGTTTTTTAATTTTTGCATCAAACAATTCATGTCTTAACTCAGGAAAAAGATTAAAGAGCTCACCAAATTTGTTGTCCATTATGCCTAACTAGTGAAAAATAAAAACAAGAAACAAAAAGATGCAATTGCAGAATCTAAAGGAGATAGCTTCGAGCACTCACACACCGGCAACAGTGCTAGGAAATAGCTTAGTAGTCGGAGGATGTGAATACCTTTTACCTTACCTCCCCGGCAACGGCGCCAAAAAATATCTTGATGTCTACGCACGCTTCTATTCCTGTAGACAATGTTGGGCCTCCAAGAGCAGAGGTTTGTAGAACAGCAAAGAAGTTTCCCTTAAGTGAATCACCCAAGGTTTATCGAACTCAGGGAGGTAGAGGTCAAAGATATTCCTCTCAAGCAACCCTGCAATTAAGTTACAAGAAGTCTCTTGTGTCCCCAACACACCTAATACACTTGTCAGATGTATAGGTGCACTAGTTCGGCGAAGAGATAGTGAAATACAAGTAATATGGATGATTATAAGTAGCAACTGCAATCTGAAATAAAAATGGCAGCAAGCGAACCTGTAGTAGAACTTGTTGGAAACGGTGTTTCAATGCTTAGAAACAAGGCCTAGGGATCATACTTTCACTAGTGGACACTCTCAACAATGATCACATAATTGGATAATTAGATAACTTCTCTTCACTTGTGCTACTCTGAATTACTCTCTTATTGGAGTCACTAATCATCACGTAGTGGCTACAAAAGCTCCACTCAAAGTTCATCCAGTACTCGACAAACACCACTCATAGGGATATCCTCATCAAATCATAATCCAAGATAATACCGTTGCAATTTAGACCGAGTACTAACATAGCATACACACTGTCAACAATAGCTATGAAAGGGGGAATAGATCACATCAATACTATCATAGTAATAGTTAACTTCATAATCCACAAGAGATTACAATCATAGCCTACGCCAAGTACTACATGATGCACACACTGTCCTCTTTACATCATGGAGGAGGAATAGACTACTTTAATAACATCACTAGAGTATCACATAGATTAATAGTGATACAAAGCTCATGATCACATAAAGATCACACCATGAGAGAGAGAGAGAGATGAACCACATAGCTACCGGTAGAGCCCTTAGCCTCGGGGGAGAACTACTCCCTCCTCATCATGGGAGACAGCAACGGCGATGAAGATGGCGGTGGTGTCGATGGAGATGACTCGGGGGGCAATTCCCCGTCCCGGCGGCGTGCCGGAACAGAGACTTCCGTCCCCCGAAACTTGTCTTCGCGATGGCGGCAGCTACGGAACTCTTCGTGGAATATGACTGGATATTTTAGGGTTTTCGCGACGGGGAGAATATATAGGTGGAAGGGCGGCCTCGGAGGGGTCCCGAGGGGCCCACACCATAGGGCCCCCCCCCCCCACTTTGGCCGCGCCGCCAGGTGGGGTGGCCACCTCGTGGCCCCTCTCCGTCTCTCCTTCGGTGTCCTGGAACCCTCCGTGAAAAATAAGGCCTTAGGCTTTTGTTTCGTCCAATTCCGAGAATATTTCCTGTGTAGGATTTCTGAAACCAAAAATGGCAGAAAACAGGAACTGGCACTTCGGCATCTTGTTAATAGGTTAGTTCCATAAAATGCATAAAAATGATATAAAGTGTGAATAAAACATGTAGGTATTGTCATAAAACTAGCATGGAACATCATAAATTATAGATACGTTGGAGACGTATCACCAACAACTAGGACATAGATGCAAAGTAGTTGAATGGAGGCACAAATTTCACATTCACTTCCAAGAGGTATCTTCCGTGCATATAAATTCTAATAAATTTACTGCAATAGCTTTGCTCTATCCCCTCACTTCATAGGGTATCATGTTTTTTCAGTCCTCGGCACTTTTTTTGTAGGAATTTAGTACTTGTGGTTTACTAGATTTGTTTGCTTATTGTACTATTGAAATGCAGGCTGACAGGTTTCTGATGTTACTGGTGGTCTGAAGCTTTTATAGAAGCATTTTTGTGTCCTCGAGCTTAGGAGTAGGAGTTCAAGAGCGGTGGTTGAATTTTGTGATCAGCTGTGGTATTGCACTCTTTCTGATCTGCTGCTGAAGAATGATCCTTGACTTCATTACATATTGTGGTGTCCTTTTTTGAAGGTAGGTTTGGAGGTGTGTAAACTTTATTTATATTTGCTATTATCTTTGGAGTTCTGATTTCAGTAAATGCACTGAGTTTGGAGCTAAGAATTTTCTGAACATTCACATCTTTTATCATTTGTTTTCAGCTGATTCGGAGCTAAGGCCGATGACAGGAGCCAGCAACAGTGTGTGTTTGCTCATTTCCAATCTTTTTAATGTCATATGAACATCGGTGAGGATCATCTCGATTTCTTTGAGGCTAGGATGCCTTGACATGCATGTGCAATGACAGAAGCAGCGCCACCAACGGATGCCTTATTAAGGTCAGGATCATCTCGATTTCTTTGTTGGTGACAGAAATGGTTTTGCCGAGTAGCTTAGAAGTCTTAATAATGATAATGGTTTTGCCGAGTAGTACACCTTTTTTGTAATATTTTTTGGTGCATTTACCACTGAAATATGCAGTCAGACAACTATTCAGATATGTTTTTATTGGATGTTCAGGTTTATAGAGGTTAAATGTGTTATGGTGCCTGACGGGTGTTCACTTTCCTTGTACGATTATTGCCACTCTCTTGTCCCACAGATTTGATTATTTAGCATAGTCTTTAAAACATATTTTCAAGGGATAAATTTGCTGAGTTGCTCATTCCATTTTCTATTTGTGTGCTCCTAACTATTTAAATGTGTTTGTGAGTGGGTCTCAATATGCAGTCTTGCTCTGGCCTGTTGCCATGTTAGCAAGAGGAACATGAGAAGTGGAGAAGAATCATGTGCCGTTGCATCGTCACCCAAAACGCCAGCTCCAAGCTTAGAAGGTCTCCATATTCTAATCTCTCTTTCTCTCTTTCTTGTCTGTTTGTATAGATTTGTTTACATTGAGTAAATTCGAGTGAATTTATTTTCTACTTTGAGTGAATTTGCTTTCTATTTTTGGTACTTTGTTAGGTTGATAAAAGGGTAGTTTTTTCTTGTTAATTGTCACAACAATATATATATTCTCCGTGAAATAGAACATGAAATTTTATGCATATTCGTCCTTCAGTTTACTTTGATTTATCAACTGTCTATTTTTTCACCTATGTTTCTCTTAACTTGCAGTGAATTGGACATTAGATTATACACATATTTAAAGTAAATTGGAAAGTACAACTAGAATGTTTAACTTGAACACATTGGTATGGAATTACCATTTGTTTATATCGGTCTTCCTAGCTAAATCATGGAACTCGCTTAACAATTCGCGGTAGCTTTCATTCCACGTACGCATATAGCATCATCATTCCAAGATTCAAATGATTTTTTTCAACACTTAACACTGATACTTTCTTTTTACCCATGAAGGTGTGGTACATCAGATAACAACGCATTTCCCCCCATTTTTTACCCCCTGCTGGACTCACAAACTAAACCTCTAACCTGTATTTTTTTATTTGATTTGACAGCTCAACACTTTGCCGAAAAGCTTCTAACAATCATGAGCGATACAATTCTCCACTTCAAAGAAAAAGGCAAGTCTGAATCTGTTAAATCTGCAAATGGAGAGACTGATCCTCACACATAGAGGCGATGCTGCATTAGAGTTCATTAGATATATATGTGTCTTGTTGGCATATATCTGTTGAGTCACACTCGACCAATAACTACTTTTTCCGGGTGTATTTACTTCATACATTTATCTTTGATCTTTCGTTTGTAGCTACACCAACAGTTGTTCAAGATAATTGCGGTTAAGCTCCAATTCATTTCCTGCTGAATACTCCAATGTACGCCTAACTTACGACCATTGCTATGTATGTTTCTATGACTAATGCCCTCAGAGGGGCCTGATTGGCATGCACCTGACCGGCGAGGAGGCGCCCCATGGGGCGCCCCAACCACTAGTTAAAATACATCACCTACTATGTAGGACTATCATCAATACAACACTACATGTTTGACATCTACAATACAATATCCTTGTTATATGAAGCACAGATATGGGAAACACGAATGGAGAAAGAAGCTAATAGAAGAGAAACCCATAGGGAAAGGCCCTGGGGGCATGAGAGCAGTATCTAATGGCTTGTGTTTGTCTTCATTTATGTGCGCATAAGAATGGGAAGTATTGGGAAAATGATTTCCACGGAGTTGGCTGAGGGTAGTTCAAGCTGCCATTCCTTTCTTGCGTGGGTTCAGATTCCAGTTCGCCATTACGAATGGCATACTTCCTTTCTTCCTTAGTCAGAATCGATAATGCCCATCTTTTCTGAAAATGAACAACTAACGGCCTGCACGTCCACGGCACATCGTACATGTCTCAGTTTTACCGTGGTTTGATCCGGACGGACCTCAAATGACTGACCCAGAGCAACCATGCCACCAAAATGATAGTTGACGACTTCGCCTTGATGGACTGGCAACACAAAACCATCGTGTGCAGGGTCTTCTGAGTTCACGACAGATTGTAGTCTACCTCCTCAAAATTAAGGTGTTCTGTAACCTGCTATAGTATTTCAGTGTCCTGCCTTTAGGGCATCTCCAGCGGACTGACGCATTTTGGATCGTGCAAATATCTGCGAGCGTACGGTTGGCTCGCGGACGCGAAAATAGTCGTGCGTCCGTTTGCGTCGGGGTGGCTCCAGCGGGCCGACGCATTTCCGGGTTTAGAAAATTCAGAAAATATGTTGTAGCATCAAATTAGCTCAAATTTGCACGAAATTATAGTCTAAAATTATGTAAAATTAAGGTCTGAAATAAGTTCATCACACTTTGCACATGAAATGGCGCAAAGTGGAGTCCAAAAGGGGCACAACAAGGCATGAACAACATATAAAGTCTAAAAGGAGGCCATGGTGCTAGACATTGGTGGTGCTAGACACAAGGATCATGAGCCTTGAGCACGGATTTCGGCACGCCTCTTCATGAACCAGGCCCTGGTGTTGTTGTCGACGCTGCTCAAGTCGGCTAGCATGATCCTTGTGTCCTCTGCACGGGTCTTGGCCTCGGCGTCCATCCTCCTGGCCTCGGCGTCTGCCTTTTTGGCCTCGACGTCCATCCTTTGGACCTCAATGACCTCTTTCGTGAGGTTGAGGTAGATGACAGCTGCAGCCTCTTTTTCCAGACGCTTCTTCTCGTCCCTTTTCGCCATTGGTGGCATGAATCTCGGCCATCAACTTCTCCAAGCTCCGGGTGAACGCAATGGCTTGTGCCTCTCGGGCTAGATCGGCCATGGTAGACTTATGGCCTCGGGGACAAGGTGGAAGGGCATGACGTCCATGATCGTCGTCTTCTCCGTCGATGTTAACCGATGTCCCATTCTTCACAGCTTGATCGTAGGCCGCAAAGCTTGTCTTCCACTTTTGTGCGTCCTTCAGCTTCTTCCAGCAATGGACCATATGAAAGCCCCTCTTGTGCACTGCCTTGAACCTGTCGAAGGCCCGAGATACCTGCAATCACGCCAACACCGCTAATGATGTACATAGAATGATGTAAATACAATAGAATGATGATGGTTGTCTCTTGTTTACCACTGAAATAACGCCAATGCCGCTATTGGGGTTGTTCACAACATGTTCGACGGCGGAGCAGAACTTGCTTGTCTCTTGTTTGATGTAGTTCCATCTTTTTCTGAAGGACTCTTCCGCGCGAGGGCTTGGGATCTCGTAGAGCTTGTGAAGCTTTCTCTCATTGTACTCCTGCATGACCTTGGCCCAGTACACCTTGCCCTTTTGTTGGGCGCCATTAATACAGTCATGGCTTGTCGCCAGCCACGCGTCGCACAAACACTTGTCCTCGTCATCGTTGAATCCTTGTGTCCAGTGGCTCTCCCCCTTCTTCTTGCTAGCATTGTCCGTGGTGAGGACAGGCCCAGTTGGCGCGTCCTCATAGTCGTCGGCGCACCTGGGTGTTGGCTGTGTGGGCTGGGTGGACAACAGCCATGCGACATCGATGCCATCCGCATATTGCATCGGTGCTCACTCATCATGCGGCCCTGTCCCGACCCTGGCGTCGCGAACGAAGCCGCTGCCGTAGATCATGGCCTCGATGTCTTTGTCTTGCCGGTCCTTCCAATAGGCCTACGAATCACCGGACGTCATACGCATGACACAACGCAGTCGCACACAGTGAGAGAGCTTACGTACTGGGTCGTCCATCGTCGGGGCAGATGGTGCTATTTCGTCAAACAGGACGCGGGGCACCGACATGCTCTCCTCCGGCACCTGACGCGTCTTGTGTGTCGCGGTCGGGCACGAGTCACCGCTTCTCGGCATCCGGTTGAGGTCGGGAACCGACGCCCCGTT
Organism: Lolium rigidum; assembly: GCF_022539505.1. NCBI lineage: Eukaryota > Viridiplantae > Streptophyta > Magnoliopsida > Poales > Poaceae > Lolium > Lolium rigidum. Next base: position 347,319,449 of record NC_061510.1, read on the forward strand.
GAACTGCACTGGCGCCACGCCGGAGGCGAACCTCGATGCCGCGTGGTCCTGCAAGAGAGCGGGAGTTCAAGGATGTAGTTGGGAACTTACCGAGCTCACTGACGAGGCCGGAGGAGTGACGCCGGTGATCCCCTCTCTCTTGATGAGCATGTAGGCCTCCGTTAAGCTCGGATGGAGGCCTACTTGCGCGGCACTGGTTTTCAGCTGCATCTGCCACGCCTGCTGGCCGGCCTGCAGGGCGGCGTCCGCTGCACTCCTCTCCTTCAGGTTCCTGCGCCGGCTGCGACGCTTCGCGGCCTCGTTGCCTTTCTCTTCCTTGGACATCACCTTCTTTGCCGCCTTCGGCTTAGCGTCCCGGCCGCCGGTGGTGGCCCACTTTACTTCCGCTGGAGCTGCGGTCTCCATTGTGCTATGGTCGTGGCTATGGGGGAGTCTGGGGCGGTGGCGGGTGCGAGGGTTACCTCGGAATCCATGGTGGTGGCGGAGGCGGCGAGGACTGCTGGCGCCAGTCCATTTTGATTTTTCGCGCGGGGAATGGCCACTGGCGGGAATGTTATCAGCCTCCCTGCCACTAACGCGCGGGTCCTACATAAGTTTCGGCGGACACTCGGTGCGACCGCGGAGCATCCGCGCAAACCTGGCGCATATTTGGGCCAGGTTTGCGTCGCCGCGGACTGCCCGGTCACTTTGCGTCACCCCGCTGGAGCGGGACCCAGATATATTTTTGGTCACGGCGAACGCAAACGGTCGCTCAGCCCTTTCCGTGGTTGACTATTCGGAATAGTTGTCTCTCAGGTCGATCGAATCTGCCAGCTGCGGAAGCAACCATCACAAATCACGTCTCACTTGTCATTGTGGATGCGTAAAGGGAAATAATCAATTTTGAACTCTAAGCTTCAAAATGAAAACTTGTGGACAAATCATTGCTAACTTGCACATTGGGAATCTTATAGTATTGCCGCATCTCTCTTTCGTTCTTATCGCTCCTACTTTCAACCATGCAGTTGACCGCCAAATCTGATCATCTACCATCGGCGATGTCTTTTTAAAAAGAACAGACACCCAAAAACATCTGATATTTGATATTTACCAAGGGGAAACAAAATCCCGTACAAGGGGCAAACAACTCGACGTACAAGGGGCAAACAAATTAAATCCCGGAGCTCCACCACGCACCTCCCCCTCCCCGTGAGACGGAGGCCCTGGAAGCGGAGTGCGCCGGTGTCCACCAGCGAAGCCGCACCGCTCGTCAACGAGAATTTAATAACCGAAATTTGGTATTTTGTATGTACGATGACCAATCTGATCCTTGTCAACAAGTTCAGGTATCCATCTTGCATTTTACTCAACCAAAAATAACGATGATGTCAAACCCGATACCAATATCTTTTGAGGTTGAAAGCCAAAATCAACATAAAATGCAAACAATTTTTCTTCCAATGTAATTTAATTATTCGAGACGTTGTCACCACTATGGACAAATTATAGTTCTGTGATTGTTATTGCAAACCTACACAGAAGTATATTACTATATTGCAGTGCTAATTTTTCCTTTAACTTCGAATACCCAATATGAAAATCCGAACTCGGCCAGCGCCATTCGGGACAGGAGACAAATAAAAAACAATCGCCGTACGATAAATAAGCTAGCTAGGACAGTAAAAGATTCCTGATTTAGAAGCTAAACAATGGTACTTGCATGTAGCGGAAACAAATGTGGGGGAGTAGATGCGGGGAGACCGGGAGAGTCATATACTCCTGACTCCCCAATACAAGAAATTGCATGGGGCAAGTCAGCCGAGGGGTAAATTTGCCTTTAAAAATATATAGAATTCTAGTGTGCTCTATATTTGAAACAAAATCTCAAAAAACTATACGGGCTATATCAAGAAACGAAGAGAGTATGAAATAGTAAAATATATTCAGTTGTAGTGTTGTAGGCGCAGGCTATCGATCGCTGATCAGTTTTGCGTTTCCCCAACAATGACGCCCGTGCCGCGTCGTACGTGCCTGCAGATGGGGCATGCAAACCGAAATGCGTACGTATGTGGGAAGAGGGAACAGCCGGCGATGTCAGTGCGGACTGCCGACCGATGTCGACGGTGAGCCCCTTTTTTCGTGAAAGCTAACTAGTGTTTTGACTAAGAGAGTAAGTTAAACCCGTTTTCATTTCTGTTTTCGCCATACAGAAACTCGTTATACGCAGCCCGGCAAGTTCAGAAAAAAAAAGGGGGTACTTAACGTAATCTACATGGGAAATGTGATCCTTCATAATAAACAGACCGTAATGGTGGTTTGAAGCTTTGTCACACGGTCACAGGCTCACAGCCCACATGCCGAACGTGAACAACACGGGCTGGTCCATCCTCGGTCGCAACTGGGTTATTGTAGGGACTGCCTCATGGGCTCCTGGCCATGGCCCATTGCTGTTTGCAACTGTTAGTGGTCCATTTCTCAAGCAAGGGGCAGCTTCACTTGAAAGGAAATAGGTTTGCTACTGTCCATCCGGCCAAGTTTCAGGCGCTTGGTTGCCAGCGCCAGCCAGTTTTGGGACGTGGATTACATGATTTTCAAAGGGAAAACGCTTTCCATCCGGCGACCGATCGCTGGCCAGCGATCGGTTGTTGTCGCTCGCTCCCACGCGGCCCACTTAGGTCTGGTTTTTCGGTCCAAAACTGGAGTGTTGTTTTTTGGCCCAAAACTGGAGTGTTGCTTTTTTTTTTTAAGAAATGTGTAGTGTTGTTTCCAGATTTGTAACAATTAGATAAAAAAATTATTGTAAACTCACACGACATAATTTGTAAGTTTTTTCTAAGTGATATGTTACGAAAATGCGTGTTTCTTGATATGTTGTAAACAGATGACTTTTTTGCTATAAATATTTGTGATTTTTGGTGTACTTGTTTTAGTCATGGACACTTTTTTTTCGTAGAGATGTTGTATACGTTTGTTAGTTTTGTAACTATTGCGTATAAAATTTATAAAGAAAGCATGTAAGAGATGTTGTAATGTTTACCTAGGCGTTTGCCATAATTTTTTTTTGTTGTAATCGCCTATAATTTTTGGTAAAATACTTGGTGATTTTTATTGTAATTAAATATATAGAAAATGTGTTATTGTTTAATCAATTTTTCATAGTCACGAACACATGTTTTTTGTTGTTATAGCTTTTGATTTTTTATTGTAATTGTTGTCAATATTTGTTGTAAACCAACATGTAGAAAAATAGTTGTTAATTATCCATTTTTTATAACATTTACATTTTGAATTTTTGTTGTGAATATTTTGTTGTAATAGTATACTTTTTTTGTAAGCGGGGTGAGGATTTTGTTGTAAACTGGGGAAGAGAAGGACTGCGGGTTAAGTTTCCAAAAACTAGGGGGCAAAACATAAAAGTTGCATTACGGTTGATTCTGGACGTCGGATCAAGATCTGACGGAGCGGAGGACGACCGATTTCTCCCCCTTTTTCAGACGACCGACGGTCAGCGCTCGCCTTTTCAAAGCCGTCTAAAAATTGGTCCAAAAGAAACGTCTGAGTCAGCGACCCAGGAAGATATCCGGAGAAAAACTAGCAATTAGATCGTTTACCTACTTGTTATGAATTGTGTGAATGGCTAATTAAATAAATGCTCCCCCGATCCATAAAAAATATCACGAATTTAGGACTAAGGTAGTATAACTTTTGTAGTAAGTTTTTGACGGGAGGGAGTATGGTTGACAATAAGTTTTGACCTCTGACGTACGAAATGCCACCTCGGCACCTCTGTCACATATACACAATTTTGAATGAGGAACAAAGGAATTTAAAAATAAAATAAATTATCCATATGAAATCTTAAATAACTAAAATTTCAAAATAATTAAAATAGAACTCACAGTATTATGGAATATAAATTAGAAACGAGAAAAAATTAACACCCCCCATCATTACAGTTAATTTTGTTAAAACACAGCACAATGTGAATATGGCTTAAGCTCTTCACTTTTGCATGATTTCATTTAAGTAGCAGAAACGAAAATACTTCCAAAGTTGGTGTTGTAGCATCCAACTCTTGTTTGACAGGCAAGAACGTCAGTGCCGGCTGCTTATTTGTAGGACTGCTAATTAATATGCAAGTATTAAGGAAATCACTTCCATTCCATCTATTGTTCTTGTTCAGTTTCTTCTACCTTCTTGATAACATATGTAGTAACTCGTCCCATCTCTAAGCATCATAATAATACATCACCTACTATGTTATGTACGACTATCATCAATACAACACTACTTGTTTGACACTTACAAGGCGATATCCTTGTTATATAAAGTACCTAGATGGGAAACACGAATGGAGGAAGAAACAACAATGTAAAAACAACAATGCGAAAATGGAAGAAACTATTAGAAGAGAAACACACAGGGAAAGGATGTGGGGGCATGAGAGCAGTATCTGAAGGCATTTTGGTTGTCTTCATTTATCCGCGCGTAAGAATGGGAAGTATTGGGAAAATGATTTCCACCGTGGTAGATGAGGGTAGTACGAGGCGTCACTGCTGATTGTCATGCCCGTGCATGGTGGATACACTGGGCCGGATGGACATGGGTCGTGGGCGGGTTGCACTAGGCTTGCGGCTTGACTTGTTGACGATAAGAAGGAGCCAACGATGGCGAGAAAAAGGATCGAACAGAAACTGAAGCAAGTCCCTCCTCTCGTCTGCTCTTCTCCTCTCCTCCCGGATTTCCTCTGGAACGTCATCTTCTTCAGGTCCTGTGGCTACCACAAGCCACCTTGTATCTACCTCACGTCCCGATCCTCACCGGCGGCCTAGGGGTGTGACAGTTGGTATCAGATTCGGGTGATTTAGTGGGATTTCGCAGCGGTGGTTGTATCCCCTTGATCTGGTCTGGTATGAGAAATCTCGAGAGAAGATTGGCGAGCTTGATTGTTCAGCAATCTCGACTGATTCGCGACTCGGATCCCACAATACGCATCTCTGGTTTTCCCACGTTTTGGAGTACTTCCACTTGCACGAGTTGCACCGCATGTTCGACACAATGTCTAGGCAACGAGAGGTAACCACATGCACATCCCTTAGCGTCACAGTGAGAAACCTACGCTGGCCGGTGACAGAGGAGGTTATTCATCAGGTGTTTGATGCCTACGGTGCAGGAAACAAGATTACAATCATTGAACAAACTAGTCATGTGTGGGCCTTTGTGGAGTTCCGGTCATGGCAGGAAACAACATATGCTCGAAGTTCTTTGCAGGGATGGTCTATTTTTGATGGTTGTTGCTACCTTGACATCCAACATGCGTGACCGACCATCATCCCAGCCACCTCAACCGCATGGGCGAGCAGCAGGGCGTCACCTCCTGTCGCCACGACTATGTCGTTGGTCATGCCTGATCAAGCCTCGTTGCAGCCGGAGGCCACGCCACCGTCACCCTCGGTCGTCCTGGATAACCATGTGTCACACCCCTTGGCCGCCGATGAGGATCGGGGCGTGAGGTAGATACAAGGTGGCTTGTGGTAGCCACCGGACCTGAAGAAGATGACGATCCAGAGGAAATCCGGGAGGAGAGGAGAAGAGCAGATGAGAGGAGAGACTTGCTTCAGTTTCTGTTTCAGTTCGATCCTTTTTCTCGCAATCGTTGGCTCCTTCTTATCGTCAACAAGTCAAGCCGCAAGCCCAGTGCAACCCGCCCACGACCCATCGGACATGTCCATCCGGCCCAGTGTATCCACCACGCACGCGCATGACAGGTTCTTTTCCTGCGTGGCTTCGGATACCAGTTCGCCATTACGAATGGCATACTTCCGTTGTTCCTTAGTTAGAATCGACATTGACCATCTTTTCTGAAATTGAACAACTAACGGCATGTATGTCACAAGATTGGCGTACATGTCTCAGTTTTACCATGGTTTGATCCGGACGGACCAGGGATGACTGATCAAACGCAAGCATGCCACCAAAATGACAGTTGACGAATTTGCCGTAAGGGATTGGCATGACGACACCATGGTGTGCAGCTTATGCAGATTTCACGAGAAAACTGCAGTCTACCACCTCAAACAGTGTTATTCCACCTGCTGTAGTATTTGACCTGCATTCAACAAATATGTGTACCAGCCTCCAACTCTCTGAATATTTCTCTCTCGGGTGGACAGGATCTGCCAGCTGCGGAAGCAAGCATCACAAATTACGTCTCATGTGTCATCGTGGATGTGTAGAAGGAAATAAACAATGTTGAACTCCAAGGCTCAAAGTGAACACTTCTAACAAATCGTTGGTAACATGCACATTTTAAAACCTATGGATTTGCCACCTTTCTCTTTCCTTCTTTTTCCTCCTACTTTCTACCATATGCACTTGACCGCGATCATCTACATCAGCGGTATCACTAGTGGAAAAAAGCCTATCTGTGGCGCACCAAAATCAAATTCTGTGGCGCATATCCAGGTCGCCACAGTTACCACGCGACTAGTATTGAAACTTCTGTGGCGCATATGTACGTGCGCCACAGAATTTTGAAACTTCTGTGGCGCACCATGCCAATATGCGCCACAGAATTGTCTGTCAAACTTCTGTGGCGCACCATGCCAATATGCGCCACAGAATTTTTTTTTCGAATTTCAAAAAAAAGTGGCGGCCAGATCTAGATCTAGATCTGGGGCCGCCGGAATTTCACCGATTTTTTTCGAATCTCGCCGGAAGGTGGTGGTGGTGGTGGGTGGTGGGTGGGTGGTGGTGGGTGGTGGGTGGGTGGTGGGTGGAGGAGGAGGAGGAGGCCGGCCGGAGGTGGTGGTGGTGGTGGTGGGTGGTGGGTGGAGGAGGAGGAGGCCGGCCGGAGGTGGTGGTGGTGGTGGAGGAGGAGATGGTGGAGGAGGAGGTGGTGGTGGTGGTGGTGTTGGCCGGAGGAGGAGGAGGAGGAGGTGGTGGTGGTGGTGGTGATGATGGTGGTGGCCGGAGGAGGAGGAGGAGGTGGTGGTGGTGGTGGTGATGGTGGTGGCCGGAGGTGGTGGTGGTGGTCGCTGGTCGCCGGAGGTGGTGGTGGTGGTCGCCCGAGGTCGCCGGAGGAGGAGGTGGTGGTCGCCGGAGAAGAATGGAGGAGGAGGTGGTGGTGGTGGTGGAGGTGGTGGAGAAGAAGGGATGAGATGGTGGTGGTGGTGGTGGTGGAGGAGGAGAAGTGAGGAGAGGAGATGGAGAAGTGAGAGGAGGTGGTGGAGGTGAAGTGGAGGAAGAGATTTGGCGCCTTCGAATTTCAAAATTTCGGCCAAAACTTCTGTGGCGCATGGGGGACAAGATGCGCCACAGAATTTTTTTTTCTTTTTTTTTTGTATTTTGCAGGAAAAAATCTTTAACTGGCCGTAACTTTTTACTCTTTTCGTGGGAACATTTTGATATATTGTGCGTTTTTTTTCGAGTTCGTATGCAACCAGAAATCCAGTTTGATGATTTTCCCACGCAATTTTGCAAAAAAATTCAAATTTATGTTTGTTAAATTTCAGTGGTGCTAGATGACATAATATATGGGAATCTCGAAGGATTTTATTTTTTGAAATTTCTATCTATTTCTTTTATTTTGTACAAAGGTAAAAAAGGCGATCCACGGTGGGGGGGGGTGGGGGTGGAGTTGCGTGGGGAGAAAAAATTCTTCAGAATTCTGTGGCGCATATTTTTGGTGCGCCACAGAAATATGAACTCTGTGGTGCACATGACACCATGCGCCACAGAATTTTAAACTTCTGTGGCGCACATGCCACCATGCGCCATAGAATTTTGAACTTCTGTGGCGCACATGCCACCATGCGCCACAGAATTCTCTTCGCCCATGTGCAGCGCTGGACCCCGCGTGGGCCCATGAAATTTCTGTGGCGCATCCAGCCACATGCGCCACAGAAAGTAGACATTCTGTGGCGCACCAGTCCATCCATGCGCCACAGAATTTCGACTTTCTGTGGCGCATATTTTTGGTGCGCCACAGAAATAATTTTTGTGGAGCATATTTTTTAGGTGCGCCACAGATGTCATTTCTACCTATAATGGTTTTCCTACTAGTGTATCTTTTTTCTAAAAAAGACACCCAAAACAAAATCACGGACAAGGGGCAAACAACTCGACACAAACCATTATGGTCGTCTTCTTCCTTCGATTGTTCGACAACTGCTTAAGCTCGAAACATGCCAACCAAGGCTATAAAGACAACAACAGTCACTCACCACGAACATCAAGATCAAATAATCGCCGAAGGAACATCGACTAGCGACACACCCTAAGTAGTAGAAGCTTTAAATCCTTCATCACCAACTAGAGGAACCGGACCTTGCCGCAGACCAAAACGAACAAAGAGATTGATGATGTCGCACGACTAACCAGCAAAAAACTTTCCCTAAACAACACACCAACCGTCAAGATCCGCATGAATCCATCAAATCCGATAGAACATACCCTAAGTGGCCCTTCACAGATGTTGGATCGAACGTCGCCACCACCTTGCAGTTGCCACTCGGCAGACCAAGAACTAACAAAAACAAGGACCCGCATGAAACTACAAAAAGGAATAATGGGTTCACACCCCTCTTTGCCACCGACCATACCGTTGGTGGGATAGGGGAGAGGGAGCAAGGTGGTGGTGCTAGGAAAACCCTAGTTATATACTAAAATCAAGATACATGTGTTTCTTTTTGAGTCGTCACCTTAATCCACATCATCTAAATTATCTCGATAGTTTAACACCTGAAAATAAATAATTTATTTTAGTGGTGTATTATGCCACTTGAAAACTTTTTACTCTTATCTTAATATGTTTGCCTAATTCTTTGGTGCTTGAAATTCACATTTGGATTTTCAATAGTAAATATTTTTAGAGATTCAGTTGAATCACTTTGCCATCTCCCTTCATACACCACCTAATACATCCACAATATCCACATAATACAAGTGAAATATTCTTTTCTACACGCCACTCTTGGATTATTTCAAGAGCTAAGTGTTTTTACTCACATATTTCATCTCCAACCAGCAACCACATCTACCATATAAAGCTATCTACATGTTCCCCAAAAAAATCCCCACTTCATAAAGCACATATCTACATCTAAATCCAACTATTGGCAATGGTTTTGGATTTATTTGTTTCTGAAAATTGTTTCGAGCATTTCATCAAACACCTTTATGGGTGGAATATTGTTTTCGTTAATTTGTTGTCATGTTTAGGACGAACCTGTGGCAAGCCATGTCCCTCTTTTGGACTAGTAGAAACCTTGTAACCTCCCCTGTGTATCCAGCTCCCCATTCGTATCCGTTGAAGACCAGCTCTTTATCCCTCTCTTATAAACTATGGTTGAGTAACCTAACTTGAGTTAAGTTGCCCGTGGCTAACCTCTCTTTGTCTATGAAAAAATGATTCCTACATGGGAGGGGTCACGTGGTATTTTGATGGAGAGGGGTACAACATCACCAAAATTGCAAGCATGAGGATTTGAACTCGGGTGGGTGGGAAGGCATCAGCCCCTCCCCACCACTAGGCTATGCCTTAGTCTGTACCTCTCTTTGTCTATGAAAGGAAGGATTAATAGGATCTATGCCGTTGCATTGTAACTTTCACCGATTGGAGATACTCCATTACAAAAACTAAACTTGGAAATATGCCACTCCAACTTTTCCATACCTCTAGCTATGCCATCAATTTCAATATAAAAATCTATATTCAGCTCCAATACTTCGGTACATACATCCATGCATGTACTCTGGCCCATACAGACATGAAATGAAAAAAAAAGGAGAAAGACCGCATCAAATTTCACTGATCAAATATCACTCGCGCGCAGACGAACTAAATTGCCCCGCCCAAAGCTCATGCGCGTGGATGAACCTAAATCCCTAGCACAGGGATGGGGGCGGTCGGGTTCTACGGTGGCTGGAGAAGCTCGCCGGCGCGTCGGGTGACCAAGGCGGCCGCTGCTTAGGGCCTTCGGCCCGTGCGGCTAGAACCTTTCCTCCCACGATGCGGTAGCCGGAGGAGCCCGCAGATGGAGGAGCTCCCGCGACGCGGCAGCCGGACGAGCCCGGGGCCGGAGTAGCTTCCGTGGTCACTTCTGGTGGTCCTCCCTCGCTTAGGGGTTGTTTGGTACTAGAGTTTTAGTGGGAATTAGCAAGAATAATCCACTCCAAACTTCAAACCTCCACTTATCCCCGATACATATTTGTGCTAGAGTATGAGCGAGTTTAATTCCCACTTATTTCCATTTTTTTTTCAAATTTTAGTGTAATTTTTACAATCCCAATACTCTACCCCTACCTAGTGGATTGAGGATGAGATTTTATGGGGATTAGGTGACAGCAGAGATTCATCCAATACTCTAGAGTATTATTCCCATTAATCTCCACTAAAACACTAGTACCAAACAAGGCCTTAAGGATTATGCAAAGTCGCTTCTTGAACAACCGATTTTGTGTGTGTCATATGTATAAAAAATAAAATTCGGTGCTAATAAAGATTCTTTATGGGATATTTTTTATTTTTTTCACAGGACACAAAAATGTCGATTGTTCGTGAAACTTGGCGCGTCCACATAGAATGTTGATAAGTACGCGCGAATTTTGTACAGATTTTTTCAACATTTTAAAATATTTTTTGCAGGAGCATATGCACATGAGTTCAAAAGTACATTTCCATGCCTCCATCTAAAATAAGTGTCTTACTTTATATATAGACACATCTTAGTTTTAGAAAAATTTGTATCTAAAAAAAGTTAAGACACTTATTTTTAGACGGTGGGAGTATAGTATAAATTTCTTGCTTAGGCATCTATTACTAGCTTCTGACAACATCTGAATTCAAAATCTGTTTTTAAATGTGCTTGGTATCTGTTCGGGAATTCTCGCACACAACATCGTGCGAATTTTAAAAGCAAAGTGTAATCTATGCCTACGCATAACTACTGGGATAATAACTCATAAGTACTCCGTAACATATTTCAATAGTTCCGAACTTCAAAAACAGCAAAATGCAGTGACCAAGGGTAGACATGATAACCTGTTGGTTTACTTTTACACACTTCGCCATTATCCCAACGGCATCTCTGCTAATGTACTATCTATAGCCTTGTTATTATGCATAAAATTACACAAAATATTCTGATGATTCATGGAAGCATTTAATTCTGCCTAAATCACCGGTGTCTGCAACCTTGGGATCTCATGTATGCATGTACACAGAAACGAAAAAGAGCCAAACAGGATAACTTCAAGTTACTGGTTCATATTCAGTAGTCACGAGATGCAGAGAAATGTACTGAACATAACATACAATTTTCTAGTAGACCATGGACAGCCTCACATGTTGCGGCGCAAGTTGAGGACAACAATACATAAAAAGACTCATTGTTGAAACAGCTGCCATACTAACAAACTGGTGAAACCCAGACGTGATAACAACACCACGCTGAACCTCCGGAATATATGAGCACTGTCGAATCTTAAAGGTATATCGTCAATCAGATCAATCACGAAGCATTTTATGTGTAAGAGCAAAGCCCAAACTTCCACGGATCACAATCTCGGAGGATTGGGGAGCAGGAGTCGGGCCCTTTCTTTGGAGAATGGGCCTGCTGACACTTAAAGCTTGTTGAATGGTGATTCTGAGCATCATACTGTGTCGATCTTCAGAAATCTTTCCCTTGGGCATAATTAACTCATATTCTGGCAAGAATCCACCAGACAATGAAGAGCTTCTGATAGGGCAACTTAAACTTTCACGAAAACCAGTCGCAAAGCAGTCAAAGCTCATATTACATGTGAGCTTATTGGGTTCCATAGTGCTAGGTTGGACGCAGATGATTGAGAGAGCATGTCCATCACCCGATGGTAACAACCTGAGCAGGAAAAAATAGTCTGTCTGCCTGCGTTGCAGAACATAGAAGCCCCACTCTAAGTAGAGAGACACCGTGTCAGAATCTGGGAGGGTTGAAGACGGAAACTCATGCTCGGTGGTTAGATGGTCCAGAAGCGCCTCCGTTGGTCCAAGGAAGGTACAGAAGGGCTTTGGGCAGAAGCACCCCCAATCAGTGCATGCCTTCTCGTGTTCTTCTTTCTGGTAGTAAGTGACCTTCTTGGTGCATCCGTACATGGCATTCGAGCAAGAAACCTTGACTGTCTGGACGACATGTTCCATCCCAAAGCAGCGTTTGAAGGTAGTTTTGGCAGAGCATATGTGGCACTTGTTATGTAGGTGCTTGCCACGGCATGGCGAGCATATGAAATGCCCCACAGAACACTGGAAGAGAAAGGATTAGCTGGGTCCTTGTGAAGATAACTTTTAACAGCAATATTTTGTTTAAAAAATAATATCCAGGTCCACAAAATGATATGAAATGCCCCACATAACACTGTGGAAGAGAAAGAATTAGCTGGGTCCTCAACTCCTCATGAAGATAATTTTTAACAACAATATTTTGTTTCAAATAAACTACACAAATCAACAAAATGATGTGAAAAGCCCCATAGAACACTCATCCTTGTAAAGATAAGTTCTAACAGAAATCTTTTGTTTTTGATAAACTACACAAGTACACAAAATGCCCCACAGAACACTGTGGAATAGAAAGGATTGACCTTCATTATTTCAGCTACTATTACAGGTATTATGGGTTCACAGGAAACACTTTCTTGCCAAGTAGCACTACAGCCAACATCAAACCTCTTATAGTGAGCTTTATCAGACATGAAATAAAATCATGAGTAAAAAGACAAGTCGATATATGCTCATAGAAGTAGTTCATTTACCTGGAATATCGGGGGCCTGAGGGGCTCAAAGCAGATGGGGCACTCCAGGGTGTCGACCTCCATGGTCACAGTCAGCCTCTTGCTGTTGCTCGCTCCCTCGCGCTGTGCTTTAGCATCCATAGCCAACAAAACTCAAAGGTTCCAGCACCCTGCTGGTATTACAAGACCCGAATGTATTGATTAGCACAATCTCACCACCCTGTTTTCCTGTTCCACAATATATGCTGACAAAAGTTATGGAGCTGGAAGTGATGCTGGTACTATATGGTGTAGGCACGATTTAGAAAGCGCATTTATCCACAACTAGCAATGGAATAGCAAAAAAACAAGCATACATTTACATAAAACCTAATTAACCGAGAGGTGGAACGCTCCAATTGCAGATCTGTTGTTGTTCATGCTTTTCAACAAAAAGTATTGAGCTAATTCGGCTTACTTGAACAGTTGAACTACCTGGTGGCACATGAGAGTAATCTGACAGTGAGACAGTAAAAAGAGGAAATTTATTCTGTTCAAAGTAGTGACTCCGAAGACGGAGGAAGGATCCTAATGGAGAGGGATGCAGAATGCAGCCGTACCTGAACTACCTGGTTGCCTCAGGAGTTATCCACTGCAAGACCTAGTCGCCTTTGCCGGTCTCGAGGTCGCCCTTTCCTGATGGCGGCGCCATCGGAGACGAGTAAGCCACCACCAGTGACTTCCTCCTCCGAGGGGACTGCTGCTCCCTTGTGGTCGATCTCTCCAACGAGCCCGTGCGACGGGACCCCGGGAGAGGAGGTGGCGAGCGCGACGGCGGCAGTGTTTTGCAGGAGGCAGGATTGAGAAGCGAGAGTGAGAGGGGACAGGGGACTGAGACGGACCACCCAGCCTGGAGAAACTGCTGAAGAGAGTGGGCTGGATATGGGCCTGGCCATCTAGATTTTGGACACTACTTAATTTGAGCCATTTTATCTGGAAACTAGCTTTCAAAATTTTGAAAAGCATTGTATTTGTGTTTTGGGTTTTTAATATTCCCATCACATCATAACTTTGAGCCAAAACAAATAATTCTAGTACTCTTCCTCGCTATAAACATCAAAAAAACTGGTTCATGTTTTTACGACTTCATCTTTAACCCATATCATAAAAGATGACACAATATACAATAAACCAACATTTTTAAATGAAACCAGAAAATATGTGCATATAATTGAAACTTGAAATTTATTAACAGACAACAACCATCTTGCTAAAATCGCAGACATGATGAATTGTTGTTACGATTCAAGTATTCGCCATCATGCAGTATGATACTAGTATTATGCAATGCCTTGTGCTATTCTTATCTATAGCTTGGTCAATGGATTCAATATTCTTGGAAACTGAAGTAGCTTTCAGTTTGGTCCACGAAAAGATTTTTTTTTCTAATTTTTAACGGGTTGAGAGGATCCCCGTCTGAATTTATATTTAAAAAGGGGCTGGTTTACAATGGAGGGACATAAGTAGAGGGGATGGGGTTTTATACCGCAGGGTCTCATGCAGTTGAGCGAGGAATCAATGAACATTGAAGCTCCATGGGGAAACGACCGCGCCAAAGAGTGGCGTCGTCACAACGCATTTCAGAACCAGACCAGGAGTAGGGACGGAGCCTCACCACCGAACAACATCACATTCCATTGTTTCCAAAGATGCCAACATCCGAGGAGGGCAAAGAAGACCAGTGTCTGTTGCGATAGCCTCACGCATGTCCAGGACCTAGAGATCACGAACGTGGGCGTTGGAGAGCACACAACGTCGACGCTGGCCCAGAATCTGGCGTCCTCCTAATTCTAGGGCATGAGGGCAATTCGAAGAAAGAGATTGCACGTGGGTGTCGGATACTCCTCAATAACTGGAATTGCATGGGGTGAGTCAGCCGAGGGGTAAATTTGTCTATAATGCAAATACGCTCTGTATATTTGCATTTTTCTTAAAAATGCTATATGGCCCATATCAAGAAACATAGGGAGTATGAAATGGTTAATACAACACAACTCATGTAACAATTAGATTTATAAATATTCTTAACAATTTTCTAAAACTATAATCAAATTGCAAATATAATACTGTACTACATATGATTCAGCTTACGTACATGACCGTGCACTTACTAGGCTGCCACCAATTTTGCACAATCTGGACTTCAGTTTTGCAAAGTGATCTATTATGCAATACAAAAAAAAATCTTCTAACAGAGATAGTCAGCCTGTTTGGTGATCAGAGTTAGTTTCTACCTACCTATATGTATTTATACTACTCACTTTGTTCAATATCATAAGAAATTTTACATATTTCAATGTGGACTAGATATGGACCGAAATCAGTGAACCTGCAAACTGAAATGCGTCTAGATACTTGTATTTTCAATAAAGAACCTAAAACATCTATAATATTGAGCGGAGGGAGTACCATATACCAAAATCAACACAAAGTCATGCCATGAGTTTTTGAAGAAAAAGAAACAATCTAACGGACCACATTTAATTTTATTAATAAAGTGCAACCCTTAGATGTATATGATCATACTTAAACATACTGTATATGGTAGAGCTACACAAATGTATGTAAATTTGTATCTCACCCAATCAATAGACTATCATACAGATCTTACACAAAAATACTTGTAAGTGTACATGTGAACTATCAGTTGTATTATAAACGGTAAGCACATGTTACACTTGATTTGAACATGTCAATCCTCACCAAATGCACACCAATGCTACATATACATTTCGCACGACCATTCGTACAATCGAAACTACCACCACCACCTCGTGCAGCTAATGTTTTCATGGCCAATAGACTAAAACACTAACTTAAAATTGATTAGGCCCTAACATTGGAATCAACCAACGAGTACACAAATGAGTGTTGATTACGAGAACCAACGGCTTGAGGGTGTGTTGATCATTGCTTTGTTAGTTTCTGTATCTGTATAAAAAGGATGGATCCAATCGCATATTAACAATTGAAGTAGTTTTGCTAGTATATATACTTATTTTGATCACGAGTACTTCAACAACGTTCATCAAGCCAAACAAAGACACCTAACGAATGGAAAATTCTCTCCACGTAAATTCGGATAGAAATACTTCCTCATATGCTCTACCGTCGACATCACAAATCATAGTACTATTTGTTTTCTTTGTGTCAACAAAAATCGGTCATGTTCGCCACTGCCCATCAAATATTATTGAGACACACCTACCTATTTGGCCTGGGCTATTACTCATTGTTTGTACTTCTTCTCATCCTAATATGTGAACCTTATATATATGTATGTCTGAACGTGTAGAGAAAGGAATACAAGGAGTGATAGGCAAGCCATACTGCACATGATGGCCTGAACAGTGTTTTACTTTTTGTTGAGCCTTGTGCTTCCGTTTAGGTGAGCTTTATAGTAAGCTAAAACACTACAGATTCAACAATATGCCCTGCGTAAATGTACTTTTTTTTTTTGAATGTAAAATATATATAACCTAGCCAGCAAGCCGCCTCATTAAAAACCTCCCAGTCCCCTTAGGTACCCTGGTGAGGAAAAGAGTGCGTCAAAAACTTGCTGGCTCAAATCAGAGTATCGTTACATCGTTCAGGATCGATGGTAAGAGGAAGCTAGGGGGTTCATCGACCCAATTACAAGAAGATTTACTAGAAAAACCATAACTAGCTAGCTCATGGGCAACTCTGTTAGCTTCTCTAGGACAAGTGCATGAAATGAACCCGGCCGATAAGGGTAGCTAAATCCACACAGCTCCGCAAATACTCGCCGAAGATTCATCAAACCAAGTCATCTCCCCAGTACATGCTTCAACAATCTCCGTCGAATCTGATTCCGCCACAATGTTAGAGCATCCCATCCTATTAGCCAGCTCAAGCCCCTCCTTCATAGCCATGGCTTCAGCTGCCCTCGCCGAAGAAACATGAGGGAGGAAGTAAGATAGCGCCGATATAAATTTCCCCGTGTGATCTCTTAAGATAGCTCCAACCGAACCGTAAGAAAACTCGGGATAGTAAGCCCCATCGACATTAACTTTGATTTGCCGAATGTCAGGTTTGCTCCATTTAATTTCATCCGGACTTCTTTTCTTTCCAACCTTAGCCGAATTAGCTGCAATTGCCAACACTGCCATCTTACACTGATGCATGGGCTGCACCGTCTCATCATGCGTTCTGCGACGGCGGATCCACCATAAGTACCAACATGAAATAATAATAATTTCCTTCAGTGCCAAAAGCAAAACCAGGGAGAGAGTTGTTCTCCATTCTCGGAATATGCTCCAGACCGCTGATCCCGCCCTATCCACGACCATGGCATCCTCAATAATGTGATTCAAACCCAAAGATAACCATAGTTCGCTCGCCGGCCGACACCGAAAAAGAAGATGTAGGATGTCCTCCGGGCCTCGTTGACAAATTGGGCACTGTCCACTCGTTCCAACATGGCGGTTTGCAAGGATGGATTTGAGAGGCATCAGTCCATGCAATGCCCGCCAAGCAAATATTTTGATCTTGCTTGGGATCCGCAACCGCCAAAGCTCCTTCCAAACCGGGTTATGGATAGACGATCCGGGTAGGGCGAGTTGATTTGCCCTAGGGCCAAAAGTATGCCTCCATTGCGGGTGATATGCCGAACGTACCGTAAACCGTCCATTACTGTTAGAATTCCAAGCTACAAAATCATCAAAACCATGGATATTAAGCGGGATCTGCAGAATACGGGTAACATCAATGGGCAGGAAATAGTGGCGGAGAAGTCCTTCGTCCCACATCGCTGTCATCGGATCAATTAACTCATTCACTTTCCTTAGGTTTATTTGGCCTCTAGGAGTAAGAACTCTTCTGTCAGGGCTCGATGGAATCCAAGGGTCCTGAAAAATGTCCACGTTTTCACCCGTTCCAATTCTCCAGATATATCCTCTCTTGAAGGTGGTCAGACCCGCCAGAATACTTTGCCAAGTGAAAGACGACCCTGCCTTAGGGCCCGCCTTCAGGATATCCCCATGAGAATAATATTTAGCCCGGAGCACTCTTGCACATAACGAATCAGGATCACTAATCAAGCGCCAAACCTGTTTACTGAGCATAGCAAGGTTAAATGAATGGAAATCACGGAAACCCATACCTCCTTCGCATTTTGGATAACACATTTTCCACCAAACCAGCCAATGCATCTTCTTATCAGTTTCATCATCTCCCCACCAGAATTTTGCGATTGCATCAGTCATTCTTTTACAAATGCCCTTTGGAATTTGGAACACAGACATTGCATAAACAGGGATTGCTTGAGCAACCGCTTTTAGCAGAATTTCCTTACCACCAATCGATAGGAGCTTCTCTTTCCAACCATTTATCCTCTGAATAATCCTCTCAATGAAGTGTTCAAAGCAGTCACTTCTGTCTGCTCCCACCAGAGCAGGAAGCCCCAAATATTTATCTGAGAGGGCCTCCGTGTCGATATGGAGAGCCTCACAGATTTCAGCTCGCAGTAGGGCATTAGTATTAGGTGAAAAGAATATACTTGATTTTGCCAAGCTCACCAACTGACCTGAATTTGCACAGTAGGTATCCAGAACTTGTTGTAGTGAAGTTGCATTGTTCATATCTGCTTTCATGAGAATAAGGGAATCATCAGCAAATAAAAGGTGTGACACTGACGGTGCATTTCTGCACACCCTGACCCCATCGATACCACCAACTTCCTCTTCGTACAACAACAAACTAGAAAGACCTTCAGCACAAATAAGGAACAAATAAGGTGAGAGAGGATCCCCCTGTCTGAGACCTCGAGTTGGGACAAACATCTCAGTCTCTTCAGAATTAAATCTGACTTGATATCTCACGGATCTAACACATGCCATCATAAGGGAAACCCATCTGTCCGCAAAACCCAGCTTTCTCATCATGTTCTCCAAGAATATCCACTCAACACGATCATATGCCTTATGCATGTCCAATTTCACCGCACAAGCACCATTCATACCAGCTCTTTTATTTTTGATCATATGGATGCTTTCATAGGCCACCAGGACATTATCTGTTATGAGACGACCTGGCACAAAGGCGCTCTGCATGGGAGAGATGATATCAGGGAGAATAGCCTTCAATCTGAGAGCCAGCATCTTAGAGATGATCTTATAAATCACATTGCATAAGCTTATGGGCCTAAACTGCGTCACCAGCTCTGGGGTATCAACCTTCGGGATTAAGACGATTGTTGTATCGTTCCAGCCTTCCGGAATAATCCCGGTATTCAAAGCTTGAAGAATTTCTTGAGATATATCATCGCCAAAAAGTTCCCAAAATCTCTTATAAAATATTGCATGGAGACCATCAGGGCCCGGCGCTTTCAGGTCCCCTATACTGAAGACCGCCTTCTTAATATCAATATGAGAAAAGGGAGCCAGCAGACTGTCATTCATAGCTTGGTCAACTTTTGGGATAATTTTCTCCAACAGCTCCGGATCAATAGCCTGCACTTCCGAAGTAAACAGATTAGAAAAATATTGGAGAATATGAGGTTTGAGTGCGTCAGTCCCTTCTAGCCAATTATTTTGGTCATCTTTTAATTTACAGATACGATTCTTTTTCCTTCTGGCCGTAGCAAACTGGTGGAAGAATGCCGTATTTCTATCTCCTTGCATTAGCCAATTAGCTCTCGAGCGTTGAGCCCAGTGCGCCTCCTCTTGCTCCAAGATGAGTTCAATCAACGCGGCTTTCTCCTTAGCAATAGTCTCATTCTCGTCATTCATAGGACCAGATACTGCCCTCTCAAAATCTCGTTGGGCCTGACGTAGGCGTTTCTTCGGTTTCTTTAGGTAATAGCTATCCCATGCATGTAGATCGACGTGCATGGCGCGAAGCTTGGTCAGCACGCCATCCCCTGGATCAAAATTCTTCACTCTATCCCAAGCGGTCTGGACCACCTCTCGGAACCCAGGTTCCTGTAACCATTTAGCTTCGAATCTTTTCGGAACAGACGGGTTTGGAGTCTGGTTCTGCTGAGGCTCGGTATCAAGCAAAATAGGACGGTGATCAGATCGAGCATAATCCAAATTTGGAGAGTTGCCCCAGGGTGCATTACCCGCCATGAGCTATTAACAACAGCCCGATCCAGGCGCTCCCGAATTCTGCCTCGCCGCCATGTGAACTCATCTCCGCAAAAGCCCAAATCCTCCAGGTCACAATCTAATAAAACATCTCGAAAGGCTTGCATAAGATTTTGCGGCCGCTGGTTACCGCCCTCTTTTTCATGAGAATAAAGAATCTCATTGAAGTCACCGATTATAGCCCATGGGATATTATGCTGAGTATGCATGGTTCTAATTCTGTCCCAAGTCAAGTGTCTGTCCTCCCATCGAGGTTCTCCATAAATACCTGTCAGCCGCCAAATTTTATTTGGACCCTCTATAACCTTGACGTCAATATATTTTGGATGTGAGAAGATCTGTTGGATAGAAATTTCTTTCCTCCAAAGCAGCAAAACCCCACCACTTCTATTAGTACTAGGATTAACTATATGGAAATCCATCTTCAATCTCCTTCTCAAGCAATCTGCCGGATAGTTGTCTAAGTGAGTCT
Organism: Lolium rigidum; assembly: GCF_022539505.1. Lineage (NCBI taxonomy): Eukaryota > Viridiplantae > Streptophyta > Magnoliopsida > Poales > Poaceae > Lolium > Lolium rigidum. Next base: position 347,339,816 of record NC_061510.1, read on the forward strand.
CCGACAAAAACATCACATCGGGAACATGGCGCCTTTGGACATCCAAAAGCGATCGAACTGTCGGGTCGTTCCCTGCCCCCTGACAGTTCAAAGACAGGATTCTCATTGCGTCCGGACAGGCCCGTCTCGCGAGCCCGCCGATCCTGTTGAAGGGGAGATTGCTCCATCCTTCTTCGACCGTTTACGGTCATTTTCCGCTAGTAAATTCGCATCCAACACTTCCTGTTCAGTCAAGCCAATAGCACCTAGCTGATGTAAAGCGTCTTCATTATCCAAAGTATCATTAACACACTCTTCCTGTAGTGCTAGTGCAAGGTTTCTTTTTGCTCCCGAATCACCACTCCTAGAAGGGTTATCAACTTCCATCTGGTTGGTTTTGATAGGGCTGGTTCCAGTATCTTTCAGATCATCATCATCTATCACCTCCGTGTCCATATTCATGTTATTTCCTTTCGCTGGAGGCTGGGCTACCCCATCGACAAACGCCAAGGCGTTGTGACGCCATGCATGAGGCCCAAAGCGGCCCTCCACTGTACCTTCTCCACCTCTTCCAGAACCACGATCACGCCCTCCCCTCGGTTCCCAAGCGCCACGGCCAGTTCGGGCGCCACCCCTGCCGCCATTGAAACTGCGTCCATACCAAGTCCCCCAGTCCGCCTTCAAGAACTCTCCCCACTTTAGCTTCTCTTCATCATGCTCGCCAGTACCACATTCCAGATGTGAGTGTCCTATGTAGCCACAAGCTCCACAAAATCTTGGCATTTTTTCAAATTTAATTGGGTATACTTCGCGAGCTCCACCTCGAGACATAGAGACAAACCTCGCCAAAGGTTTCCTCACATCCAGTCGGACTTTAGCTCTCACAAAATTACCAGCACCCAGCACATTCAATTCAACTTTCACCACTTTAGCATCCTTCTTCTCAATCAAGTTTTTTATAAGAGATTCCTTCCTATAGCCCACCGGTATTTTATGTATTTGAATCCAAGTAGTAAAGAAATTCAGATCAATAGTTTCAGGAAGTACCAATCCGTCGTATGGTTCTATAGACACCACGCTTTGCCTGAACAACCACGGTCCGCCTTCTGACACTTTGAGCCAATCTCCCAGGCAGTTGCATTGCACGGTGAAAAGATTATCCTCTAGATGCTGAAACGAAACCAACTTCGCTGGACTCCATGCAACCTTCATATGTTGTTCAAAGGTTTGGGGACTAAACGGATTTGATGTGTGAACTTTCGCTAGAGCCATCCACTTCAATCCCTCTTTTGGAGCATCTTCTTCTTCCTCGAAAACTAAATCATCGAATTCTTCCTCTTCTATTCCCAAACGATTTAGCATATCATCAATTGTCTCTTTCTCCTTTAGTCCCGATCCACTAGCATGGTTTGTCGAACTGTTCGCCGGCGACGCCATTGAGAACAATAGAACTGACCAAACTCCGACAGACGTACCGAGAGAAGAGGACAGCAGCGCCCTCCGTCGCGATCGATGAGAGATCGAGACCCACAGAAAAACGCCAAACCCCTATGTCTTCCAAAGCCAGGACGATGCGATCCCTGAAACCAGCGAGCAATCTCCACCGGCAGGATCACGAAGTCAGAGAGGAAAGCCGCTTCCAGACGCGGCCCAGGAAAGCTTCGTCGTCCCCTCGCCTAGAGGACGTAGCGATCCAAGAAAAACCCGCAGATTCCCTCCGAGATCGATCCAAGAACCCACGCTCGAGGAGAAAACCAAGACGTGGTCGCTCAACCCTAATCGCCCGACGATCGCCCGATCGCCAGAGCGTTAGGTCGAAAAAAAAAAAACGTCCGCTCGCTAGCGTACCTTTGTACGCAACACACGCACCCCCTGCGTAAATGTACTTGACAAGAAATATGTATGATGATGGGAGACATCTGGAAAGGAAAAATAGAAAAGGAAGTTGGGATATTGAGGATGTCGAAGCTAAGCAGTGTATGGACAAGCAAGAGTCGACAAGTTCAAGTAGTTGTACACCCTTTACCATCAGCTCAACCTGCATGGTATTGGCAGAGTTGATTTTTAGCCAGGGCGACAAAGGATACTTCTATGTCTGGTGTGTCAGCCTTGTCATACGCAGCTAGTACTAGCTCGATCGCAAGAAAGAACGAAAACCGGTGATGGTAATACGCAGCTAGTCCTAGCCAGTCAGGTTGAGTTGATGGTAAAGGGTGTCGTGTACTGGGAGATATTGGTTAACTGCATAGTGATCGGGCTATATACTGCTAAACCGTAAACTGCTACTGTACCTCCTATAGAATTCACGTTCGGTAATAACACTATTATTAGCAGTACTGTGCTTATGCTTCCCGCCCTTGTATCACACTTACAAGCATTCTGGCTAAGAAAATTTAGTCATTCTGGCTAAGAAAAGACGGGCAAAATCGCATACGACTTGTGATCGACCACTATGTGGAAGGTTTACTTCTGACTTGAGGTGTTTGGCCACTTGGATTTGGACCAAATCAACGCAACGAGATCACCAACAGGTGCATGAATAGTCTATTCTGTCGACCGGGCTAAGCCGCCACTTGTGTGTAAATCCCGTGGCAACGGACGCGGTCGAGTGCCGATTGACTTTGCAGCACCGGCACCTGAAGTTTCACGTCGTTTTTCGTTTTTTCACGGGCCGAAGCTTCCTAGGATGGCACCAGTTTACCTGCATAGTACGATGTAGAGCATAGTACTACAACTTCATTAGTACTGGATCAGTACCTTTTGGTGCACGACACCAGTGTGTCCCGGACGATGGTGACTGGCCTCACGGATCAATCAGTCGATGGATCTGACATTAACTACGTTGGTTCATTTTTCCACGGCGACAATTTCATGAAAAAAAAAGAAACAGTTATGGAAAGACGACCTCGATGACATTCGATGAAAACGCTTAGCATGCTGGGCGCGTAGACGGACGGCCGCGACCATAGCTTCGGAGTTCGGAGGATGGCGACGGAGATGCGGAGTTCTGAATCTTTTTACCCCTAGAAACTGTAGAAGTCGCCACTCTTCAAAGATTCACACATCGAAAATCCCATCCTCCAAAATGAATCACGAGTCTCATGCCCGTGACCAATATGGGTATCTTTTTCATTGCACTATGAATTACTCCCCCCATTTCAATAAAAAAAACGTCCTTGTTATTATTTTTTTTTCTTTGAGCAAAAATTACTCCAAATGCCATGAGAGTAGCTGTGACGCTTTGTCGCTTTGTGTGTGTCTAGGATTTTTCATTCACAGGGTTCTTGTAACACTCAAAAACTTATCTATCTAATGGCAAATATTTTGCCTTCTTTCAATTTTTTGAACCGAACGGTAAAATTAGCATCATCAGAAAGTGGTTTTAATACGAATCCAACGATACTACTTATGTACAATATAATTAAGATTTTGTCGCTTAACTTCTTTTGTCAAAGTTTATCTTAGAATACGTGTGTGGCTAATTTATCAAAAAGGAGGTAGTAAATGTTGTTTAAGGTCCATTATTTGGCATACCAAAATTTGTGAATTTGAACAGTCATTTTATGTAAGTTGCTATACTCTATAGACCACAAATCAGCTAGCTAATAGTTTTGTTATTCCTGAGTGATCTAATGTTAATTTGCCGACCAATAGAATTATTAGTTTTATTTTATCTCTTTGTGTTGTACATTATGTGAGTGTTTCATCTTTAATATTATATTATTATCTTCTTTTTATGTAACTATTATTTGTGCTGTCTCGATGGTCCAAAAATGATAGAACACTAATGCGACCTTATCAAAAGTTTGATGATACAAATACGCACTTTGTTTGTGAAGAATTTTTCTTGTAACATTTTCTTGAGAGCACTCACCACATATTATTCTAGTTCATGTAGTTATGTTTTCAAGTCTATCGAACCAACATAGTTTCCATTGACGAATAAGAATGTTCCAATCTAGCCTAGCTAAACACAACAATATCGCACCCCATAAAATCTGCCATTTGTATTTCACTTCTGCAAATAATGTTTACTCGATATTTTCACACGGTTACCATGTATATTAGGAAAAAAATTACAAAACTCAATTGACCCATCTTTGTTCATTTTTTTATAATACAACTAGTCTCCCAAACAATGTATACTTGTGCTTTGTTATCTACACTTGCATTTTCTCGTCAAATATTTTTCTAAATAATTGTTAGTCTAAGAAATTTCTATTACTTCTAGAAGGAGTGTCCGATGTAGTGTTTATCTTTGTCTCTTAATCTCGTGTCACACTTACGCAAGATGATATGAAAGAATGTAGGAAAACTATAAGTTATAACCTAATTTATTTAGAATGTACGCAATCATTTACTCGATCGTGCTATAGACATTAATTAAGCCATCTCGTCATGTTTGTAGCACACAGGGCCATTAGAATGTGTGTTGACAACTTGACATGTGAAAATATCACAGTTTTGATATGAATATGTGGACTTTATGCACTCCTTCAACTAGTAGTATGTATCTAAGTGGTAGAAGATTCTAGTATGCTTAGTTACTTACTCTTTCATTGAGTGGATACTTAAACAATAGACCTGATAATCCATATTAAGCATCGCTGATTTATTCTAACTTTGTGCTAAATCATCGATATTTAATATGGATCAGAGTGAGCATGTTTGGTTTACTTATTATGGCAATAGAAACACATTTAGTCTAGTGAAAGAGAGAATGTAAAGACTACCATTAAAGCAGCCCAAGAGAGACTTATATATCCATCTAAATTATGAAGGAATTATACTAGTCACTAAAATATGTCTGAGTGAAAGTTGCTCCTCCACGAAGATATCAAAAGAAAAATTATATTTAGAGAAACTTTTAATTTTCAGAGCTTCTTGTTATTGTTCATAATCGTCATCCTATGTCATATGTAGTACAAGGTGAAGGTGGTACCTCATGAAATCTCCTAGCAGCTATCGTTGACATTACATACGGACATGAGGCTAGCCAATCTTTTAATAACGAATGAATAGTTGGACTGTAATTTTTTCCGTTTCACTAGGCATATAGGAGGTACTATGGACATGTCTGAGTATAGATTTTTATGGTATTCATAAAGATGGAGAAAGTCATAATGGTTGTGATTGTAGTTTTTCAAGTTATGATGGACATGTATATTAGATGCAATGAAGACTATGCTGCACAGGCTATGCTTGAGAGACGTTGTTCCTCTCCATTACATACATGCTCATGTGTGTCGGGTGTTTGAAGGCTTGCAACAACGCCTCAACAAACAGGCCAGGCAGGCAGCACAGGAGGACTACCTTTTTTGTGGTGCTCCTTGAGCCCTGACTCGCTATTTTCAGGGTAAAAACCCAAGAGCCTCTATTGGTTGTACATGGTAATGGCTTTGCTAAAGGCATTGTTTTTAGGAACTCGGACTTTCTCCATGTTGAAAACCTAAGATATTCAATCAGGCAGCAATAACGCTTGTGCATTCCTTTCTTCTTCGAGGCGTTGCTTTTGGTGCATCTATTTTGGAGTCCTCGTGTTGTATTTGTTGGTGGTTAGAGTGTCATTGTTACATGTGTTTGATGTTTTTTTTCGTTTTCTCTTTTTTTGACTATGTTTATCTTTGATATCATTTATCATCTTGTTGGTGCAGAGACCGAGTGTCTAATTGGTATTTTCATGATATTAATGCATTCTCTTTATATAAAAAAGAGTAGGACATGGAAAACGCGGCAGGCCTGGGCTGCATGAACCTCCTCGTCTCCCAAGGACTGTTGTCTCCGACTCCCGGCTCCACGACCAGGTAGGACGTAGGTGGCTACGTCTTCGTCGCCAGTCGAGAATCTGCCCGTCTGCCGACCACAGTGCTCCTCCCTTCCACAATTTTCCTCTATGGGCTTCGACTACCGGTGTGCTCCCTGCTCTACCTTATCTGAACAATCGTTGAGACTTGACGAGGTTTAGATATTTCAGAAAAGATTCAGATGATGATTTGAAGGCTTTTTTGAAAGAAAAAAAGTTGCTTCAAAGAAGAGAAAAATTGAAACTCAGAGCATCTCCTGTTGCGTCCCCCAAACGACATCCGGCGAAAGCGCCGGATTGGTCGTTTGGGGGACGTTCGGGCCAAATTTGCGTTTGGAGGAGGTTCCTTTTCTAGCCACGTCCCCCAAACGCGACCTCCAAACAAAAAGTAAGTGTAAAAGTCTTGTCCGACCTCCGTGGTAGAGCCTCTATACACAGGAGATGGGCTAGAGACGCCGGATAATATTTGAGTCACGAAGCGGGCCTTTGGAGCATGCGGCTGGGACTTTTTTTGACCGGCATCTCCCAAATTTCTTTGGGGACGCGACTGGAGATGCTCTCATGACAATCATATGCAGTTGGTATTATACAAGGACAGAGTGGGGCAAGCATGCCACATGAACCTGAACCGGATATCTTAGAGGTGAGCTGATCCGGACGTTGAAAAGACGTGCAAAATCACGTACGACTTGTGACTCTTGTGAGGAAGGTTTACTTCTGACCTGAGAGACCAATGGTGTTTGGCCACTCGGATCTGGTGGACCAGATCAACACCCTGAACGCAACGAGCTCAGCAACAAGTGCAGGAATAGTCCAAGCTGCTGGCCGGGCTAAGCTGCCACTTGTACCTAAAGCGCGAGGCAACGTACGCGGTCAAGTGCTGATGACTTCGCACCAGCAGCAGCACCTGAATTTTTGGGGAGGGCACGAGCACGACCGCACGAGGCCAAAGACGTTTCACGCCGTTTTTTTCATAGACCGAAGCTTCCTAGGATGACACAGTACCTGCATACTGTAGTACTGATTACTGAATCAGTCCCTTTGGTTTACGAACCAGTGTGTCAAAGACGTTTCTCGGACCATGGTAACTGGCCACACGGATCAAGCAATCGATGGATCTGGCATTAACTACGTTGGTTCACTTTTCCACGGTGAGACTACTCATAGTGGGAGTAACATAGCTAGTAACATCACACACCCCAATGCATTTTGGTGACATGGCATGACAATAAATGAAGAAAGAGAGTGAGGTGGTAACTAGCTATGTTACCATAACATCACACTTATCAAGACAAGATGAGTCTACAAATCTAATAAATATAACATGCATGACACCACATATAGTAACTATCCACTATGGAGGTAGTAACATAGAGTAGTAACATGCACCATGTTACTACTCTATGTTACTCCCCACTATGACTAGTCTGACAAAGATTTCATGAAAAACGAAAGAGTTATGCAAAGACGATCTGACGATGACATTCGAGGAAGGCGCTTCCTCAATTACACTACACACGTCAATCCTGATGAGAACTCGCTTTCATTTTTCAGACGTTTCTTATGTCGCAAGATATGGGCGATCTGTATATGTTGACCGTTTCTTTTTCACAAAGTTACATTATATTAGTTGTACCATAAAACCATGAGCCACGGTTCATTTTGGCTGGTCAATAGCTTACAACTTTAATTATGACTTTTACTTATAATATATTAACAGAATTATTATAAAATAGATTATTATGGAACGGAGGAAATATAAATTAAGGGGTATGTTTTCCTAGTTCTCGGCCGACTGGAAATTAGCATAGTTTTTAGTCGAATCCTAAATCATAGGATTGTGTCGTGATTTGTGCTAACTATGTGTTGCAACTGGGATTTTTTTCTTAGCTATACATGAGGTTGCAACTTAGATTTGACGACTTGCACCAGGATGAGATCAGAATTAACTTGATTCTTAGTTAAAGTTGTGCATTAAATAAAATAAATACGCATTGCATTTTGGTGTGTGATTGTGTTTTTTAGAGAAAGACGGTACCAATGCACATAAACACGCATACACTAACTCCTACTCCTTTGAGCACCTTCCAAAGAATGAGCCGGCGAAGGTTTTAAGATCGATGAAGTCACCAGAGATGCATCACTATCAATGGAAACGACGTCTTTCACTGAAAAAATATTTTGCCTTCATAAGAGACGTAAGATGTCAGTCTAGGGTTTGATTCTAGTAGGCTAGGATACAAGCACCCTCCTAACCATCTAGTTCTCGAAATAGGCTTTCGCCCCGCTATATTAATATAGCAACCACACGATACAACGAGCACGCCGGAGCCGCAGCACAACCAAGCCCAAAAGTAAAGACACAAAAAGAAAGAAAAGAGAAATAAAATGCCGTCATCAGCAACTCGATGGAAAAACGAAGACGAGTCGCCACCGCTGCGCCGTCCGGACAAGTCCCACCACGCTCCTAGCACTCTGGATCGCCCCCATACCAAGCAACACCTCCAACAAGGAAAGCGACGCCGATGCCGCTGCTGCCCGGATAAGTCCTAGGGTTTCCCCCGGTACACGGTGGGGGTGAGGAGGGAGGTACACCCGATGCCCTTCAGGAAGGAAGGATGGCAACCGCAGGCGTCACCGCATCGGTGCCGAACGAGCCGGCAAGGATTTCTCCTGACCCCAACCAACACCACCCTAAACGATCCAAAGAGCCCACCCAACATGTCGCCCACCAGCTTGCGCCACCACGGTCTCGACTACAACTTCGTCGTCTCACTGCGGACACCGTCATGAGGCCTAGAGGAAGGAAATGGACAACGGGTAAGGGGCGGCAGCACCGCAGCCGCGCGGGAGGGCACTACCTCCACCGCCTTTGCGGTAGCCGACCGGACGTAGTAGCAGAGACACACCAGGCCCGAACTGGCCTGGCCGGGCCCAAACTGGCCCGTGAAGTCTCTGCCACCGCACTGTAGCAGGCCGGCTGGCAGTGCCGCCACAACCTAACCAGCCCCATCGATGGGGCAGATCGAGAAGATCGATCGATCCAGGCCCCCGTTTCTGGGAGGCCCCCGATTTGGCTGCTCTTTGTAGGCCCAACAGGCCACGGACGACTAGGACGGGAGGCCAGCGACGGATCGATACCAGAAGTCCAGAACAGCGCCTCGACCCGCGACGGCTCGGAGGCACGACTCGATCGACGATCGCTCCTTGCTTTGCGTCGACTGTTACCAGGACTCGATTGACCGCTGGCCTCCCGTCATCCTCCAATCAGGCGACAGGCGACAGGCGATCAGGCGATCAGCGATCAGGTCCTCCTCACGCTCGACGCAGAGATCGGGCAATCCTTGCAGGTAATCTGATCGCTTCCTCTCCTACAAATTTATGCCCGTACAAATCTAAGATCACTCTACTATATGCCGATGCATCTGGCAATTCATTAATTTGTTAAATAGGACAAATCATGAGAAGAACAAAGTGTCAATCCGGTGCTGAAAAGAAGAGGAAGAAACAGAGATTAGATGCGATGAACTCGGTCCCTAAAGGGTGCTCTAGATAAATTTGTCGTGAAAAAGCCTCAAGCGAATTCTGAAAATCAGACTCGAGTTGTTGATGTTGATGATGATCATGGTGATACTGCTACAGAGGTTGACGCTAATTCTGTAGAATTTGATGAAGGAGATGATGGTGATAGTAGCGATGAACACACTGATGCTTCTACTCTACTGATAATGAAGGTGATAATGCTAATGGCAATGATGAAGGTAATGATGCTAGTACTGGTGTTGAAGATACTGATGCTATTGGTGTTGATGGCACAAATACTTCTTTTGGTCCTGATATATTCGATCCAAGATATTGGGATGGTCTTAATCAGAAAATGATTGATATTTTGCTAGAAAAAGGTCCTAAAAGAGACAAGTCTATTAAGCATGGTCGAAGAGACAAAAAATCAAGAAGGTTTTCCGCATCGGCATACAGTAGAGTTCTCCCAAACGGAGAATCATGTGATAGAGAATGGCTTGTATACAGTAAAGAGCTTGACAAAATATTTTGTTTTTGCTGCAAATTATTGAAAAAGGGGCTTGTGAGAGGATCATTACCAAATGAGGGTTTCAGTGACTGGATACATCTCAGCAGTAGACTTCAACAACATGAAACTAGTAGAGAACATATCACAAATATGAGTACATGGTATGACTTTCGTATGAGGTTGCAGAATAATCAGACAATTGATAAAGTTGCTCAGCGAGAACTTGAAAAGGAAAGGGAGCATTGGAGAAAAGTTTTATACAGGATTGTCTCCATTGTACAATTTCTTGGAGAACATAACACAGCATTTCGTGGCACTAATTGCAAGTTGTTCCAAGACAGCAATGGTAATTTCTTGGGACTGGTTCAAATGTTGGCTAAATTTGACCCGGTTATGAAAGAGCATGTTGATAGAATTACCAATGATAAAACTCGTGATCATTATCTTGGCCCTTCCATCCAGAATGAGTTGATAACTTTGCTAGCTAGCTACTGCAATCAGGTCTGAAATCATTGAAAAGGTAAAAAAGGCAAAATACTTCTCAGTTATACTTGATTGTACTCCTGATGTAAGCCACCAAGAACAGATGTCTTTGATAATAAGGTATGTTGATGCATCTTCTGGTTCTCTATGCATCGAGGAATCTTTCTTAGGTTTTTTGCCTGTGAATGATACCACTGGGCAAGGCCTGTTTGATGTTTTACAAGATGAACTGAAGAGTCTTGGACTTGATATAAATAATGTGAGAGGGCAAGGATATGATAATGGATCAAATATGAAAGGAAAACATCAAGGGGTACAAAGGAAACTTTTGGATATAAATCCAAGAGCTTTTTATTCAGCTTGTGGCTGTCATAGTCTGAATTTGACACTATGTGATATGGCAAATTCTTGCCGTAATTCAATAGATTTTTTTGGAATTATCCAACGCATCTATACAACATTTGCTAATTCTACAAAGAGGTGGAAAATTCTGAAGGATAATATAACTGGGTTGACTCTGAAGTCATTGTCAGCTAGTCGTTGGGAAAGTCGTGTTGAGAGTGTTAAGGCTATAAGGTTTCAAATGTCAGATATAAGGGAGGCTTTGCTGCAAGTGGCTGAAAATGATACTGATTCATTGGCATGTAGTGTGGCTAAATCATTGGCAGAAAATGAACTTGGTGACTATGAGTTTATTGTTTCTATAGTCATATGGTATAAAATATTATTCTATATTAATGTGGTAAGCAAGCAACTACAATCAAGACATGCTTATTGATGTTGCAATTGAGTCTGTACAGGGGCTGATATCCTTTTTCACTAAGTATAGAGAAACTGGATTTTCAAAGGCGTTGGAAGGTGCTAAAAAAATTGCAATGGAGCTGGATATTAATCCAGCCTTTCGCACCAAGCGTAAAATTACAAGAAAAAGGCAGTTTGACGAGGGACCGGCTGATGCAACTACTGAATCACATTCTACAGAGGAGGCGTTTAGGATCAATTATTTTCTGCGTATTGTTGATCAAGCTATTGCTTCACTTAAAACCAGATTTGAACAATACCAGGAGTATGAAACAACTTTTGGTTTCTTGTTTACCTCAGACAGGCTGCGATTATTGGATGATGAGAGTTTGAAGGATGCTTGTCTCAAACTTGAGGCTGCACTTAAGCATGAAAAGGTAGATGAAACGCTTGTGGATATTGATGGAGAAGAATTGTGGCGGGAGTTAAGTTTGATCCAGGATCTACTTGAGAAATCTATGGGTCCACTGGATATTCTGAAGTTTTTGGAGAAGCGTCCCTTTTATCCTTTCGCTAATATTGCATACAGAATTTTGTTAACTATTCCTGCTATCGTTGCATCTGCGGAAAGGAGCTTCTCTAAACTGAAGTTGCTGAAATCCTACATGCGTTCTACTATGACACAAGAAAGACTCAGTGGATTGGCGACAATAGCACTCGAGAATGATATCTTGGAGAAGATTAATTATAAAGATATGATTGAAGATTTCATTTCAAGAAATTCCAGACGGATGATGCTTTTCGGTAGACCATGAGGTTCGTTTAGTGCTATATTTACATTTTTGGAGTTAATACTTGTTTTTCTTAAGCATTGTATGAAATAGCGCCTACTGAACTTATATAATTAAATACACTTGATTTTGTTTTACTAGTTATTGTGTTTGAACAAAAATATTGGCCCCATTTTATAAGACGAACCGGGGCCCCCAATTCCTGGAGACGGGGCTGAACCTAACCCCACCGACGCACCTCCGCCACCTCCAGGGAACGAACACAACGCGCGTAGGGCAGCCCGTCCAAGCCCAGATTGGGCCCAAACTGGTCCAGATCTGGGCCGAGACGACCCTGCCGGCTGCACGCCGGCGACCAGCCCGCCGCCTACCCGCGCCACGCCGCCCCACCACCAAGGAGTAGCGTTGTCGCCACCGTAGCCACCCAGCTGCGCCAGACCGACAACCGCCGAAGAGCACTGCCGCGGGCGCCAAGCTCCGCGCCTCCTTTCCACGCGCGGGAATGGCCGGCCGCCGCCGCCGACACCGCACGAGCAACGCCCGGCGGCACGCGCCGGCGGCGGCGGAGGGGAGGGGGAGGAGAAGGGGGCGGCGACGCTAGGGTTGGCTCCCTCTCGCCCGCGCGGGGGGCGAGAGCGAGCGCGAAGCGTTTTTTCGCACCTAGCCATCTAGTATTGGGTTAGTTTTCCGGCGCATGGACGTGTACCCCTACAAACAATTATTATTTCTTAGGTTGGAGCCACTAGTGTAAAACTTTCTTTGTTGGTGGAAGCTTCTCTGCAATCAAAACAAGCCATCGATACAAAATCGATGAACACAGCCACAAGCTTCCATGCAGAAGAACCAAACCCCTAGAAGGTAGCAACCCCAGGATCGTCTCAATCAAGAGGAATAATTATTCACTCTACCATAACAGCGCCGATTAAGACAGGGTGAGCAGTCGCCGTCGCCCGTCGGCGGTCATAAACTCATGATATGGACCGTACGAGATACGAAAGCCACCCGTGCGTCCAATGTGGGCCCTGCCCAACCGCAAAGCTAGCGAATCAAATCTTTGCCGGACTCCAACACGACACTGGAGCAGGGCAGAGATATCTGACGCGCCGCCGCGGCTATTTCCTGGCAACGGTGCAAGTCTCCAACGGCAGCCCGGCGTGGCGTCAATTCGCAAAAAAAAAAAAAAAAAAAAAAAAGCCCGGCGCGGCGTCGTTGTCCGGCCCGTCTGGTCCTCAAGTCACGGGTGATTGCCCCGGTCAAACGAGAAAACGAACGCACACACTACCCGAGCAACGCACCTACAACGTGGCGCCGTGGCGATTGCCAGCCCGAATCTCCTTCGGTCGCACTGAACCTTGTTAGACAGATTAAGCTTGATAGAGTCGACATCTCTGTCTTCGCACCTGAAAGTATTGAATCTCGATCTAAATCTAACCCGAACAATCTTTTTTATAAGTAGAGAAAAAAAAAACCCAAATTGCCAATGTTACTGGCCCACATGTCATATCTATCTTCTACCTCTATTATATTTCCCTTTTCGATTAGTTTCTCCCCATCTCGATTCAGCCGGCATAGAGGAGCACCCACATAGAGCATCACGGCCCATTTGACCATGTTGCCGATAGCTGCCTCGCAGACACGGAATACCATGACACACAACACCCACTGAGGCGTGAAGCAGAGGAGCCCGGACATGGTGGCGTGCACACATGCCTTGCCGAAGCCTAGCCTCTATGTGTTCCACCTGAAGATGTAGAAGGTGCATGAGAGGGAGAGGGCGCGTCCGACTGTCTACGGGGAGTCGAGGTCGTTGGATGTGTCGCTTCCCATCGGGATGCACATGGGTAAACGAAGGTGAGGGTGAAGCAGCGCCACGACCAGGGGTAGACATAGAGGAACTGACGAGTGTGTGTGTGTGTGTGGGGGGGGGGGGGGGGGGGGGGGTCAACTGAGTGGGAGCATTTCTTGCATAAACTTCGCATAATTAGAAAGCTTTTGTCTTAAATATGAATAAATACTATTACTTATGTTTTTAGTTTTTAGTTTGGCCTATGCCCCCAATCAGCTCTACTTGCGCCTGCCCATGGCCAATTGGCCACGATGACAACAAGGTGCTCGTGCTCGCCTGTGCATGTCGGGTTGCTGCCCTTGCTACTAGAACGCCCTTCCGAGGAAACCGGGGAGGAGGGGCACAAGCATCTCACCAGAGGCCAATGCTGAGGAAATCGCTTATAGGTATCAACTCGGTCGGCTGACAATTAGTGATTAATTGGCAAATTGGCTGACTAATCAGACTATAAATGAGTTAATCGGATGATAAATTAGTTTATCGATTATTCAGTGACTATCAAGTAGCGATTAATCGGCTGATTAATCGTTGAATCGGACAATTTTTTTAACAGTGCCAGAGGAATCCACATGGAGGTGCCTTGCGTTGCGGGCTATGACCCTAGCTAATCCCTAGGCCGTGTCGTGTATACCTAGCTCCTCCCACGTGTCGCCATGCCTATCGATGCAAGAAATATTTGCACATTTTTCACACTTTAAACTTTTTATTGCATGTTTGTCCTACGACCAACACATGTGAGTGGCACATGACGTGGCAAATATGCAAAGTGCAAAAAATAAAAGAGTGGGAGTTATGCAATTCCCCGATGAGTATGACTCATGGGGCCCACCGTTAGCGAGAGTGGCCGGTAATCCCGGTTGGGATCGGTGCAGCAAACAGCTCTGGGTTTCCATTTAAACCCGAATTCAATACTTTAGGGGTTGATTGACAAGGGTTTCGACGATTTACCTAACCTCTAGTACGGTTCAAGATTAAAAAACTCTCTTCGATCTATAGTAAGGGACATAAATTTAATTTAAATTTAAACAAATTGAAAGCAATACAATGACAATCGGGAGGGACTAATTTTTTCCCCTGAACAAAACCCTCGCTCGGGCCGCGCGCGGCACACGTGTAAGTCCGAGCACGAGACCGGTCTCACCCGCCGCCCCGCCGGTCGGTATCCGTGTTCTACGTTGGTCTTGGCCCGGTGCGGCTCGCCCGAACGGAAACGGTCTCGCCCCTCACGCTCACGCGTCTTGTCTCCCTCGCCCGTTTAAATGCACGTCGCTCCTCGCCTTCGCCACAAAGCAAACGCAACGCAACCATCTCCACAACCGCAAGTAACCCCGCTCCCGCGCGATTAATTTCCTACTCGGTTCCTTCCTTAATTCATCGCCTTCCAATTCACACTTCCTAGCTCACGCCAGCGCCACCACTATAAAACACCTACCCAAAACCGCCAGCTCCCGGCACGCACTCCGCCCGCCATCGCCATGGGGAGGACGCTGGACGTGCTGCTGGGCCGGACAACGAAGCAGACGGCGCGCCTCAAGTCCCTCCTCGGCCTCGCCACCAAGCGGATCGCCGTGGCGCGCGCGCACCGGCAGGTGCGCCTGGCGCAGGCGCGCGGCGACGTGGAGCAGCTGCTCCGCCTCGGCCACCCGGACCGCGCTCTGCAGCGCGCCGAGCAGGTCCTCCGCGAACAAAACATGCTAGACGTCCTCGACACGCTTGAATCCTACTGCACCCTCCTCGCCGACCGGGCCGCGCTCGTCGACGCGCAGCGCGAGTGCCCCGACGAGCTGCGGGAGGCCGCGGCCGGGCTGGTCTACGCGGCGGCCAGACTCGGGGACCTCCCCGAGCTGCAGGAGGTGCGGGCGCTCCTCGCCGCCAAGTTCGGCAGGGGGTTCGTGGCCGCGGCGGCTGAGCTGCGCAGCGGGTGCGGGATCAATACGAAGATCGTGCAGAAGCTGTCCACGAAGCAGCCGTCCCTGGAGAGCCGACAGATGGTGCTCCTGGAGATCGGCGCCGAGAAGGAGATCCCCGTGCGCCTCCACAACGCCTCCTACCACCAGGACCCCGTCATCTCCGACAAAGTCTCTGCCCCTCGTGCGAATGACCAGGAGGACGAGAGGCGGCGCCCCACGCCGCGGGCAGACGACGGCGACGAGGTCTCTGCCCACGCGCCGCTGACGTTCAAGGACGTGGAGGCGGCCGCGCAGGCCGCGTTCGAGTCGGCGGCCACGGCGGCGGCTGCCGCCAAGGCCGCCATCGAGCTGTCGCGAGCCGGCTCCGGGAACCCCGACGACGACAGGCACAGGAGGACGCACGCCGACGACGAGATGCCACACCGTCGCGAGGATTTGCCCAGGAGCAGGCCGGCTTCGGTCAGGACAAACAGAGGAGGGCTCTAGCAGTTTACTTTACTAGCTGCAGCCACATGGCAATACCAGAGATGTTTTTTATTTTTTATTTTTTGAGATCACCAGATATGGTTTCTTGATCTCGTTATATTCTTCTTTCTTAGTACCAGTTGCAGTTATCTATTGCAGATTTTTGGTCATCAGTCAGCATTGAAAAATCCAAGCATATATTGCCAGCAACATGACTTGATATATTCAAGTGATGAAAACCTTCTGTTGAACAGCTGTCTGGAAAACATGCTGCAAACCTCATTACATGGTGAGATAAATCATAAGTTAAGCTAACAGCGAGTAAAATCGTATCAGCAGACAACATCATCTGTCAAGCCCAACTTACAACAAACACCGAACAAAGATGTCCAGACCTTCCGCCATGGCAAGTATTTGCCACACCGTCGCCAGGATCTGCCCAGGAGCAGGCCGGCTTCGGTCAGGACAAACAGAGGAGGGCTCTAGCAGTTTACTAGCTGCAGCCACATGGCAATACCAGAGATGGTTTCTTGATCTCGTTACATTGTTCTTTGTTACTACTAGTTGCAGTTATATATTGCAGATTTTTCATCATTAATTTGGTGCATGCGAATTGCAAAGAAAACAGAAAATTGGGAATGTAAATATTAATCCGATTCAGCATTGAAAAAGCCAAGCATATATTGTCAGTAACATGACTTATATATTCAAGTGATGAAAAAATTCTGTTGAACAGCTGACTGGAAAACATGCCGCAAACCTCATTACTTGTGTCATAAACCATAAGTTAAGCTAACAGCGACTACTTGGATCAGAAATCTTATCAGCAGACAACATCATCTGTCAATCCCAGCTACAATAAACAACAACAACGATGTCCAGACACCATGGCGAGGATTTGCCAGGAGCAGGCCGGCTTCAGTCAGGTCAAACAGAGGACTTCAGCAATTTAGCTGGAGCCATATGTGTCAATAGCAGAGATGGTTTCTTGATCTCGTAATATTGTTTACTAGTTCAGCTTTCACACTTTTATGGTGCAGATTCTTCATTGTTTGATTTGGTAATGTACAGACAAAAATGGGAAAGTAAAATATCAATTCGATTTCGACTTTTCACCCAGCAGAGAGGAAAAAATAACCATAAGCATATATATTTTCAGTAAGATGACTGGTTTCTAGATATACTAAAGACGATGAAGAATTTCTGTTACACGGCTGGCTCGATAATATGTTGCAACCCTCAATACTTGTGAGATAAACAATAAGTTAGGCTACCAGCTAGTGTGCTCGGAGCAGAAATGTTATCAGCAGGCAACATCATGTGACTGGACCAACTACAAGTCTAAAACGAAGACCCTGCCTAAGAAACTAGCAACACCATGGAGCTGTTGGGCCGATAAAACTGCTGTGACATACATCTGATCCGACATACTCTCATGCTACATAATCAGCGAGAAACCTTTCTCCTTTTGTTGAGACTTGCCAGCATTTCACTGTACGGTTGGATGGTCACATCAACATCTTCATCATACTCAAGACCAAGTTCTTCCTGCACAGACAGATAAAATTCATCAGTTAGATGTGGCTTGTAGGATGACAGCAAAATAGAGTTAACTTTTTTTTTGCGAATTAGAGCTAACTGACTGACAACAACTGAACGAAACAACTACCAACTACAGTCTGCAATTCAAATGTTCAAATTAATAGAAGCTTATATGCATAAATAATAAGGTGTGAAAGGGTAAAACAAAAAGGGGCACCAAGAACCTTAAATTCCTTCTGATCTTTGGGGCTGTTCTCAGTAATATTATCCCATAGCTCCTTGAACATCCTCTTTCTCTTTCTCCACTGGGTAACTCTCTCAGAGAAGGACTCTTCAATTATCTTCTTGTCTTCAGGCTTCACCAAGATCACACCACTCTGCAGTTTATTTAATTTTTCTTCCATTTCCTGGACCTGCATAAACATGAGGTCTGCTGTTAAACTAGGTTGAGCAAACACACACTTATGTACACTAGGAAACACATAAACATGCACATACTTCACTTTGCAATATAGCCTCCTTTGACCTGATCTCTTCCAATGTCAAGTTTGACTGCAGAGATTTTATCTCTGCAATAAGATTAGTACTTATTAGATCCTAATAATTGTATACTGCATAAAGAAAGACCACAAAGAGCATGCTAGTTGGCACCAAAAGGAACTTACCAGATTCGACCTCACTAGTAATTTTCTTTTGCTCTGCGATTTCTTCCTGTAGCTTGCTATTTGCTTTCTTCATCTGCTCAAGTTCTTCCCCATTTGGAATGTCGAACTGATCTTGCCGAGCAAGGTAGATTTTCTGCTTGCCATACTCCTTGAAGGATATCTGAGCACTTTCAGCCAATGCATCCAGTGCCTTTTGCACCGCAGTCTTCTTAAGACTGAACTTCTGTAGTGCATCAGCTGCATTCTGAGAATTCAATGGCCTGTTTTGCTGCAGAAACATAGCAATAGTTAACTCAACATTAACGCCTTGTAAGGTACAGAATGGAGCTATGGTACCGAATACAGGGTGGGGACAGAATGAAATCATCTACACTGACCACTTTGTGCAAGTTTTGATATTCTGCATAAAGACCAAGCACAATATACAACTCCTTTTACAAATAATACTCTCAGTTGGTCTTAACCAAATTAATGTTAGAGCAGTCTCGGAGAGGGAACACCACTGTAAAACTAATCATGGTAATGATAACTTATGCAGCAATGTGCTACTGCTTCGGATGCATACAATTATTAAACCTTCCTGATACATAACAACAGCCTATACTGAAGAGCGCAAAACTGATCTGGAAATACCAGTGTCTCCATTTGTAAGCACTGGAAGTGACCTTTTTTTTATCAGTCACAGTTAGCCTCAGAGGATTCTTTTACACAACCGCTAAACTGAGAGGACAGAGTTAAGTAGAGGTGAAACACTTCAAAGGGGACTTTTTCTTGAATTGAATCTTAGGCTTCTTAGCAATCAGCACAAAATTGCAAAGACAGGTGTGAACTGAAGAATGACACAGGTTCTGTCATCTGAGGTTCTGTCAACCGCTATGTTAACCAAAATAATGAAATGAGCATAGATCGATTATCTAGACTGAAGATTGCGCTTTTTTTTTAACACAGCAGAGGATTGTTCAGGTTGTATCTCACAAAGCAACTATGGATGACAACCAACATAAGTTAAAGGGCAGGCTGCTGTTACCACGAGCAATTAATCATCACCTTAATATGTCTGAACCCTTTTCGAAACAAAAACAAAAAGGTCTGCCCCAAAAGGAAGGCACTCCGTTACACGCACTTGACATCTAACATGCATCGGTAGTGAGGCAGATCCTACCTACCCTGCTAAAGCTTACGAGTATTTTCACACGGGACAAAATCCCACAGGATGCATAATAATGGAAGAGAAAACCCCCAACCCTCATCGTGCAAGTACGGCAGCAAACACAAGATGAAACCTAAATGGAAGCAGGCAATTTGGGGGTTAAGGGCGAGGGTTTTAGCCGAGGCCCCAGGGGGGGCGTTACCTCGTTGACGAAGTTGAGGACGATTCCTGCACAGGAAACCGATAGAGGAGTATAAGGACCAGGATCACTAGATGCACCGATAAGACCGAGCAAAGAATGGGCGAAATCGGGGGAGAGATTCGGCGAGGGGTGGTCAAATTAGGAATTTGGATTGGATGGAAGCAGGGGCGCGTACCTTCGACGCTGTCCGATTTCGGCGGCATTGCGTCCTCCCGCGCGCTGCCCGCTTCGCCGCGCCGCCGCCGACCTGCTGCTGTTCGTGGCTGAAGCGAAGGAAGAGGTGGGGAAAAGTGGGGGAGAAGACGGGGAAGGGAACGAGGGTTTGGCCTCCACTGTGCAGGTCACTGACAGGCCGGGCCCGCGATGCTTACTGACATGTGGATTTCCCGCCAAAATCCCCGGTGTCCGCGGCATGGGTGTAGGCTTTCGGTGGCCTCCAGCAAAGCCCAAAACAATGGACCTCTGGAGAAGCCCAATACAGCGAGACTGGGGATTTGATGTTGGCTCTCGGCTTTACATGTCCATGCACCCTTAAAAAAGAAAAATACTCCCTCTCCTACAGACTACAGGACTACAGTTTGTTAGCGTGCGCGTACCCTAGATTGTAAATTTGATCAAGTTAGTATTAGTTATATGTTATAAAAAATATCTCACTAGAAATTTTAGATGTATAATTTTCTAATGATATCATTTTTACATTATAGTATAATTTAAATTATATAGGTTAAATTTGGGAACTATGGATACGGGGAAGAATAGTAAACTGAAACGGAAGGAGTATCCAGGGGTATATATGATGCCCCCTCACGGAGCCTCCTGGTTCGTTTGCATTCCTGGCCGTCCGATGGGCCTCTCAGCAAATCCCAGTTGTCCATATGTTTCACTGCGAGAGATAAAACGGCACGGCCCGCGGTGAAACCCTACCGCGCCGCCGCCGGCGCTCCCCAATCCCAGCACGACCGGTTCGCCTCCTCCCATCCGCCCTCTTCTTCGCCTGCGACGGGCGCTGCAGCTCCGCCTCCGGCTCGTTTTCGGCGCGCCTAGGAGCTTGCCCAGCTCCGTCTCCTCCCGCACGGGACAAGGAGGCAGCCGGGGGATGTCTCAAGGGCGCGGGATCGACAGCATCGTCCTCGGCCGGCGTGGAGGAGCGTGGCGCCGATGTCGTCGCCATTTTCGGCGCGCCTAGGAGCTTGCCAAGCTCTGTATCCTCCGCACGGGACAAGGAGGCAGCCGGGGGATGTCTCAAGGGCGCTGGATCAACAGCGTCGTCCTCGGCCGGCGTGGTGGAGCGTGGCGCCGATGTCGTCGCCATTTCTTCATCCGTGTCACTGGTACAGAGAGATGGCTCAAGGGCGTGGGATCGATGCTGTTGTCCTCAGCGGGGTGGAGCTGGGAACCGTCGTCCTCGTCCTTTCTTCGCGTACGTCGCCGTCTCTATCGACTACAAATCCCAGGTTTCTCCCGCCGCGAGGTCCTCGCTCCTGTGGTCGCGCTCATCCGTGGAAATGTGGACAAGGAGGTCCAGCGCTGTTTGAGGCAAAGCAGCAGATTATTTCTCCATTCACGACTTGACCCAGGTAAATTTCTGCTTTCCTTTTATGTGCTCATCTTCCGTCTCCGTCAACTACAAGATCCCAGATTTCTGCCGCTGGTAGGTCCTCCCTCCTGTGGTCGCGCTCAGCTGTGGAAATGCGGACGAGGTGGTGCAGCACTGTTTGAGCCAAACCAATAGATTATTTGTTCCTCCATTCACGACTTCACCTAGGTAATTTTCTGCTCTCCTTTTATTTGTTCATCTTCATTTCTGCATTATAGGACAGAGTGGCCAACAGTGGCGCTTTATTAACCTTACAATTTCATTTTATAACCCGATCACCAATTCCAGCGGTTTTTCAAATCCTTGAGATAACTTAAAAGTTAATGGCAAATGTTTTCTGAGACATGATCTAAAGGTGTTTTGTGTTTCAATTCGGCCATGCTATGTGTAATCACTTGAACTAAAACACACACATGTACAAGCCAGGTAAGGACATCAAAACTAAGCTAATATATAAACATTAGTGCCATGGTTTATTCAAAAATTGGAAATTATAGCCAATATTCTTGCAGGTGTCCATATCAACAATCAATATTCTGGGTACATATTACAGTATATGCTTAAGCATTGGCCACAGCCACATGAAATCTTTCAACAAAAAAAACTAGAGGCTTAGTTGTATAGTGTATTAGCGTGTTAAATTTGGAGCGCTACTTCTCCATTTAGCTATTCTCTAAGACAATCTGCAGCAGGTTATTCTGAGGTGCATAGTTGGCAGCGGGAAGTCCTGATGCAGTCATCGAACAAGACTCCAATAACTGAATTGCTTCTTCAGGCTACCCTCTACCAGTAATAAAAGACCACACATATAACCTATATGCATGTATACAGAATCAGAAATGGCCAGGTAAAGATCATTTTAGAGCAAATAAAATCATTTAGCAGACCTTTAATACTTCAATTGCAAGATCCAATGAAGTTGCTATAACTTCTCTATTGTGCAAGCAACAAAATGGGTTAAGGACGTCCAGGTAGTACTTTGCTCGATTATTCCGTTTGTGGAAGAAATCCAAGCTCATGAGGTTCAAAAAACGTGTTCTAACTAATTGTTAAACGGACAATGCCTGTAACTTCCCTGTGACTCTTGAAATTTGTGACAACTAACTTTAGTAGATAGTGAGTTGAAGCTCCTGAAAGGTAAGGATCTATGTCCTGCTTTGAAACTTTGGTTTTCAAGTTATCAAGTCGGGCTCCTATGCTAGCATGGATCTATTGAAAAGCTGTTATGGCTATCTACATGCCTGGAACATCTATGATATTCGGCTTAGGCACTTTTTTATGTATGCCCAGTCACATGTTTTTTTAGATGAATGGCTCTATATCAAATTATGTCTACAAGTTTGAGCAATATATTACCTCAGTATAGAACTATATTACTTCTTGAAAATGTTGGTCTGATTATGTTCGTTGTGGTCTGCCATATGATTATAATTTTTACTCCTCCAGGTCTTGGTTGAATGATTCAATTTATAGAGGCCATTACACAAGTTCTGGTTTCAGATGATTTTGCTGGATCAGATACAAATAGAAGAAGTGGTTCAAGGTAAATCGAAACTCAAAATATACACAGTCGCTGCCATATTCTTTTGTTTGTTTTGTCCTATATAAATAATAGTACATGAACCGGTATTTAGCATTGCAGGATAACCATCTGTACGGATGGTGGAATTTAAAATTATGGGACTTCATCATATTAATCTCACACCTACTCCTCCACTGAGGAGCAGGTGCCTCACAGGGTTTGTAGCGTTCGTGGAGATGCAGTTGTTTTATAATGGATTTTTAGTTCACCCCCATGCTATTTATGAGACTATGGAAGAAATTAACGAACAGACTGAAAACATGAAACAGATACAAGATGCTTTGTCAGCTCCTATTGGAGCATCTGCTGATTTTGACGAGGTAGCTCACTTGCCATTTCGGGTTTATAATCTTAAGGTTGAGACTTTCTCCTCCGATGACTTTATACCGACTACAATGAAATTTTGACAGGATGAGCTGGAAGAATTGGAAGGAGCAGAGTTGGAAAATCAACTACTTGAGCCTGTACCTTACCATCAGGTGCAGCTCGTAGATAACATGTAACCAGTTCTCCCTGTTAGGCCATATATTGTGTACAGCGACATATTTATGCATGTGATCTTATTCATTTAAGTTTTTATGGATCTTAATCGCTAAAACCCTGTTTTGTAAGTGAAAAGGATAAAGCTGTAAGGACAATAGGTATGCCCTGTAAAATCTTTTACAAAAATTCTTTATATTTCTTAATTACTACTCATTTTCTCTTTGGGATATATTTTTTCCTCTGGTTTTGGCCCTGGCACCGTCCTAATGAACTCCTATGATTCCTAGCTTCTCTGGATAAAATGATAGCAAATTTTATGAAAAAATACAATGATTTGGAAGTTGTTTTGTTGGCAAAACCAATTTCCATGTATAAATTAAACATTTTTCGTATATTTTGGTGGTCAAAGAACTAAAAGGTGAACTGGCATTCTATGGTGACATCTGTTTGAGAGTGGAGGGGGAGTAACCTGTTGGCACTAGCCCCATGAAGAGTTCTCTAGCAGTTCGTTGGGACCTAATCTGTTTTCATGAGGTTATAGGTATTTTAACATTGAGAAGTCCTTTTTCTGATATTGGGTTCAGCCGCACCAGTAAAAATAATTTACACAATTAGGATACGCTGTCAAATATGCTTAAAACTTGTCAAAAACAGGGAGAGGTAAAAAAGATGTTTTTGTGTAGTGTGTAAAAAGACAAAAATTGCCCAAACTAGGCGTGCGCATATAGAATGTCGAGAGTACTCGCCAAATTTTTACTTGGAATTTTTTGACATTTTAAAATGTTTTTTTCCGGTGGCAGGAGCCATCCAAGATTAAAAAAAAGTGAATTTCCGTCAATCATTACTTTTAACATTGAAAACACTTGTTACTTGAAGTTTTACAATGAGGAAGGGAGAGGGGATTGGTTACATGCATATGTGAATCTCAAAGACGTTTGCACGTCGATATTCTTTAGTCTAGCTGAACATTGGCTCATTATAAAACATTTATCTTCAGCATTCTTGATGTTGCTGTTTCAGTTTGTTTGGTAGTCTCATCGCAGTTTGTGATGTTTTGCCAGAATTATAACCCCCTCTCCCCTGTGAGAGCCTTTTTCATCTATCCATGGTTATTAACTGTACCTTTTGCATTTTATCATCTCCCACCTGCTTCTGGCCCTCATGTCTTCCATTCTTTATCAAACACCTGCAAGACTTTTGATGCCATTTTAACATGCTTGCCAACAAAGTATCCTTTTCTGAATTAATCATCATTCACCTACCGTTTGACTGAACTGAAAGCTAGGTAGAGGGAGACTTGGGGAGTTATTTTGCCTTTCACGTGGGTATGTTTTTAGAACTCATTTTTGGTAGCCAAACAATAGTTGTCTGTTAGACATTCAGGTACAGATGAAATTCGGTTTGAAGTTCCAAAGCCATCATAAATTAATTCTACTTTCACGATATCATGATACTTGTGCAAATTTGAGTCCTACTAAATATTTGTTATTATGCAAATCACAGACAAGCTTTGGTTTTGTAAGATACACAAATGTTCAATTCAAACAGAGACGTGCAGTTCAATTTATTTATGAAGTAACATATGTGCGGTCCGAAGTCCAAACTGAGGGTTGCTTGGGCCATGAGAAATAATTAAATAAAAACATGGAAAACTGCCAAGAAATAAAGAATAATACAATATCCTTTTGTTGAAACAAAATGATACAATATCTGATGATTCCCAGTGAGACATATGTGGTATTTTGTCATGGTGTAATTTAGTCCTGACATCCGACACCTGGTATTGCTGGAGGTTCACTTTTTAATTTTGTGGGTCAGATCATCAAGAGCAGCAATTAGCAAACTGAATTACCACAACACTTGTGTGCTCACCTCACTCGCCTCTTTAAGCCCTGCACTCCAGCTTAAGATCCTCCAGCTTGAGACCCAAAGTAGTACCAGGTAACACATGACACTTGAGTGTCCCTTTCTTTGCTTTCTTGGATATGCACGTTTGGTATCTGGGTGGTAAGTAGGATGATAATTAAGCTACAAGTATAATTATAAGGACATTCCAGAATATAAATACCTGAACATACTTTTTAGAGATCTTTTTATTTGAGAATGTTCCTTTCTATTTACATGTTACAAGATAAATTATTGCATTGCAATCTTTTCTAAAAACTTCTTTTGGACACTTTTGATGGGATATTATCTTTGTAGGATTCCAGTTTGATTATGTTTATGATTGGACTGTTCTTAAATATCAGCAGTCACAGATGATCGGTGTTCCACCACGTGATATTGTCAGTGCATCGAAAAGTTCAATTTGCATTTATCTGTGGTGATAAATGTCTGGTAGATTTTCATGTTATGGTGTTTTACGCCGCTGCAGCAGGACATCTCGGAGGCGTGTCTCCCATTGCAAGTTGTCTGGTAGATGTTCCTATTCTGGTGTCAAGAATTGAATGCACAAGGATACCATGTACCATTTACATGTTCACCTATGATCGATTTAGTTGTTCAATATAGCCTTTTAGAAAGTGCTTATAATTTTGGAATCTGCCGAGGGGTATGTATAAATTGTTGTTTAATCCTGTAGTGGTCTGCTTTATATCGATTGTTTTCTCATTACGTCTGGGATCTAATTGTCATATTATTATGCACTGAATCTTATCTGTTTGGAATTTCAATACGGCAACCATTGAATGGTATCATATTGGCAGCTACTTTTATCACCATTATAATAGATAAACATTGGCATGAGCTTCCAAGGCGCACATCTATATCTAGTATCATGTAAGTCCACCTACCATACTGTAACTTCGTGGTGTTTTGAAACTGACCATACTTTGATATCAAGAGATCGTCTGGAGTGATGTTTTGGCTCCTGGATGTATATGCCCCCTTTACTTTGAACTACAACTTTGATATATTTTGGAATGTTAAAATATTTCAAACAAAAAATTCACATGTACATCTTCGCATGCTAAGTGCGCACACAGTCTTTTGCATGAAAAATCAACTTTTCGTTTGAGCGGTGTAAAAAAGATAAAATTTAGTGTTAAAAATAAGGCTTTTTGTGAGACTTGTTTTTTTTTTACATCGACCACAAAAAATATCGGTTCTTCACGAAACTGCACGAACGCACATGGATTGTCGAGATGTACATGCGAATTTTTTTATTAGAATTTTTGACAATTAAAAATATGTATTTTGGTTGGAGAGAGCATATACACCCAATAGCCGAATTGAATTTCCTGAAATCGTCAATGCATTTTCTTGGCGGTCACCACGTTCATGTATATATACACGCAAGCCTCCCTCTTCAATCCTAACCTCACCATCAACCTCTCGACTCATCGCAGAAAGAAAGTCTATACAGTCCATATTCATAGTTATGAATACACGAATGGTAGATTTGCAAAAGCCGTTGCCTTTGCTTATCTGATTCCTCGAGAACTAATGCATAGCTTTGAGAATAGAGGGCTTCAGGATAAAAAGTATTAATATTACAAAGGGAAGCGGTTAATTTATAGATAATGGGGGTACTACATCACAGCAACCGAGTGAAATTCTTCATGGTGCTGGCTTGGGATCCACAATAGCAACGTCTCGTTGCGGTTTTATTTGCTACACGGATTAATCATGGGGAACTTCATCTTCACTGCGGAGTACAAACCATTGGTTTCCATGCAAGTCAATTCGCTTAATTTTGTGCTACAATGTAAATTTTTTTTTTGTTTCAGGCACAAATTGTTTTTGTCTGTTACAACTTATAATTAGTTTTTATGGTCTACCAACAATTTCAATACATCAACTTATGTTAATTCCAAAGAACAAAGGACATCCAATCCTAGTTTTGTCTTAAGCTCATCCAGAAATGGCCTACGCTTCTTACACACATAGATAATAGTGGAAAGAAATTGTTGTCCTAATTTTTTTTTGTCTATTGTGCCAGAACTTAGCTGAGTTAATCGTATAATAATTAGTACAACACACATCCTCAAACTCTATATACCCAAAATTTTTTTTTTGCCTCTGCCACTGCTCGGAATGCCGGCAGAGGTGCGCTTGTCAGTCAATACTGATTTTAAGTATGTTAAGGATAAGGTCTGGAAAGGGACATTTCTCAAAGTCATGTCTCCACTTTCAATTTTATCAATTCCTTCATGGAAAATTGGCAGCTACCTCAAGTCAGGAGAACATAATATGTGCAACAACCACACGGCAAAAGTTGATAAACCCGTGCTATAGTACGACCATAACATGCTATAGAACTATAGCAGCACCAGAACATCTCTTACTCATGAGTCATGAACATCAATGCATCTTTTTGTCGGCCGCGTTCATATTTGTGCACAAACCACCACTTCACTTTTAACCTCCCCTTGACCCTTTTGTCTCACCGGAAAAAAAATGTATACAATCCACAACGATCTACCAATGTCGTTCGTTGCCTTTGCTTATACTCCCCATTAAGGGTAATGTATATCTTTGAGAATGGAAGGCATCAGGATAGAAGAGAATAGGCATGCAAAGAATTGTGCCTGGAAATAACCTTGTTGGAGGCATTGTTTTAAGAGAGGGGACTATCTTCAGCGCGAAAACCTAATATTTAGGCGGCATTGTGTCCTCCCACACGCTGCCTGCTTCGCCGCGCCGCAGCCGACCTGCTGCTGTTCGTGGCTGAAGCGAAGGAGGTGGAGGCGAAAAAGAGGTGGGGAAAAGTGGGGGAGGGAACGCGGGTTTGGCCTCTACTGTGATGCAGGTCACTGACTGGTCGGGCCCGCGATGCTTCCTGACATGTGGATTTCCCGCCAAAATCCCCGGCGTGCGCGGCATGGGTGTAGGCCTTCGGTAGGCCTCCACGAAAGCCCAAAAGCATCGAGCTCTGGAGAAGCCCAATACAGCGAGACTGAGGATTTGCCGATTTGATGTTCTCAGTCAGCTTTACATGTCCATGCTTGGAGGGTTTCTAAAAAAAACAACATGTCCAGGCAGATTCAAAAAACAAAAAAGTATAGCCTGTGAGTCCACCTACCATACTGTAACTTCATGATGTTTTGTACTATAAAAAGAAACCGACCATACTTTAATATCACGAGATCTTCAATGCATTTTCTTGGCAGTCACATTCATGTATATATACACACGCAAGCCTCCCCCTTCAGTCCTAACCTCATCATCAACCTCTCGACTCATCGCAGAAAGAAAGTCTATACAGTCCATATTCATAGTCATGAATACACGAATGGTAGATTTGCAAAAGCCGTTGCCTTTGTTTATCTGATTCCTCGAGAACTAATGCATAGCTTTGAGAATGGAGGGCATCAGGATAAAAAATAATAGTATTTCAATGGGAAGCTGTTAATTTATAGATAATGGGGGTACTACGTACATCGCAGCAACCGAGTGAAATTCTTCATGGTGCTGGTTTGGGAGCCACAATAGAAATGTCTGATTGCGGTTTTATTTGCTACACGGATTAATCACGCGGAACTTCATCTTCAGTCCAGAGTACCAAACATTGGTTTCCATCCAAGTCAATTCGCTTTTGTGCTACAATGTAAAAAAATATTTTTTGTTTCAGGCACAAATTGTTTTTGTCTGTTACAACTTAAAATTAGTTTTTATGGTCTACCAACAATTTCAATGCATCAACTTATTTTAATTCCAAAGCAACAAGGACATCAAATCCTAGTTCTTTTGTCTTAAGCTCATCCAGAAATGGCCTACGCTTCTTACACACATAGATAATAGTGGAAAGAAACTGTTGTCCTAATTTTTTCAGCTATTGTGCCAGAACTTAGGGAAGAACGTTGAGTTAATCGTATAATAATTAGTACAACAGCTCAAACTCTATATACCCAAATAAAAAAACTTGCCTCTGCCACTGCTCGGAATGCCGGCAGAGGTGCGCTTGTCAGTCAATACTGAGTTTAAGTATGTTAAGGATAAGGTCTAGAAAGGGACATTTCTCAAAGTCATGTCTCCATTTTCAATTGTATCACTTCCTTCATGGAAAATTGGCAGCTACCTCAAGTCAGGAGAACATAACATGTGCAACAACCACAAGGCAAAAGTTGATAAACCCGTGCTATAGTACGACCATAACATGCTATAGAACTATAGCAGCACCAGAACATCTCTTACTCGAGTCATGAACATCAATGCATCTTTTTGTCGGTCGCGTTCATTTATATTTGCGCACAAGCCTCCACTTCACTTTTAACCTCCCCTTGACCCTTTTGTCTCACCGGAAAAAAATGTATAAAATCCACACCGATCTACCAGTGCCGTTCGTCGCCTTTGCTTATACTCCCCATTAAGGGTAATGTATATCTTTGAGAATGGAAGGCATCAGGATAGAAGAGATTAGGCATGCAAAGAATTCAAATTATCTTGTACACGATTGGAGCACTTCCCAGGCAACTAACTGCAGTTCTACGAAACAACCATGTTCAGGCAAAAGAATTTGTAGCGTATGCAACGGTTCTATGTGAGATTAATAAACCGAGCCACCGCCAATTCACAAGTCCATTCTTTGTGGCACGAAGGTTCGGTGACTAACAAGGAGGCTCATAATTTGTTCCAGGTGTCCTAACACTAGTGGAAAATTGTGTGCTATGCCAAACTGGAACCCTTGAGTCAAGAGATCATTTATTCTTTGAGTGTGAATTTGCAGTGAATTGTTGGTGCAAACTGAATATTCAGTGGGATACGTCGGTACCTCTGTCTGGAAGATATATGACTGCCCGATCGAATTTTGCTGGCCCATGTTTTCTGGAGATCATCGCTTGCTCGGCTTGGAATATCTGGAAGCTTAGAAATGATGTTATCTTTAGAGGGATACCAGCATCCATGGCACGTCTGTAGTGATCTTTTGTTACATAGATTTAGAGTTAAGACAGCCCTTGTTCAGCCACTTGTTGACTGGCTGCTAGCTCTCTCCCTTTAATTTTCTTCCTATGTTTTTGGGACATTTTTACCCACCTTGATGTAATCCGTGTATAACTTCTGTTGGTTACCCTTATATATATATAAAAAATTACACCGTAGGGCTTCTCCTACGGTACAGGCTTCAAAAAAAACAATAGTGGAAAATAGGCCTTCTGCGGCGCACCAAAAATGCCTTCTGTGGCGCATATCTCGATCGCCACAGTTATCACGCGACTAGTATTTGAATTATGTGGCGCACTAGGTCAATATGCGCCACAGAATTTTCTTGAAAACTTATGTGGCGCACCATGCCAATATGCGCCACAGATTTTTTTTTTGAATTTTAAAAAAATGGCGGCCAGATCTAGATCAAGATCTGGGGCCGCCTGAATTTCGCCGGTTTTTTCCTTGGAATTTCACCGGAAGGTGAGTGGTTGGGTGGGTTGGGTTGGGTTGGGTGGGGTGGGGTGGTGGAGGGGGAGGAGGAGGCCGGCCGGAGGAGGTGGTGGAGGAGGAGGTGGTGGTGGTGGTGGAGGAGGAGGAGGAGGAGGAGGAGGAAGAGGAGGAGGAGGAGGAGGAGGAGGAGGAGGAGGTGGTGGTGGCCGGAGGATGAGGAGAAGGTGGTGGTGGTCATCGTAGGAGGAGGAGGGAGAAGAAGGGAGGAGGTGGTGGTGGTGTGGTGGAGAAGAAGGGAGGAGGTGGTGGTGGTGGGAGGAGAAGTGAGGAAAAGTGGAGGAGGAGATTGGCGCCTCCGAAATTCAAATTTCGGGCCAAAACTTCTGTGGCGCATGGGCAGTTGGTGCGCCACAAATTTTTTTTCGATTTTTTATTTTTACACAAAAAATCTTGACTTGCCGTATCTTTTTATTCTTTTCGAATTTGGCGATTCTAAAAATTGTCAAACCGGGTAGCCTAGGTGAATTCGGATGTAGAATTTTCTCCCGATCATTTTGATATATTGTGCGTTTTTTTCGAGTTCGTATGCAACCAGACATTCAGTTTGATGGTTTTGCAACGCAATTTTGCAAAAAAAAGTTGAAATTCATGTTTGTCTAGATGACATAATGCATCGGCACCTCGAAGGATTTTTTTTTTGATTTTTCTATCTATTTCTTTTTTATTTTACAGTGCTAAAAAGGCGATCTTCGGGGGGGTGGGTGGGTGGAGTTGCGTGGGGAGAAAAAATCTTTCAACTTTCTATGGCACATATGCCTACATGCGCCACAGAAAGATGAACTTGTGGCGAATTTTGACTTTCTGTGACGCATATGGGCATATGCGCCACATAATTTTGACTTTCTATGGTGCATTTGGCAGATGCACCACAGAATTCCCTTCGTCCATGTGCAGTGGTGGACCCCGCGTGGGCCCCACAAACTTTCTGTGGCGCACCTTGCACATGCGCCACATAATGGCCAATTTCTGTGGCGCGCCAGCTGCAAATACGCTAGAGAATTCCCAGAAATTCTGTGGACTATTAATTTGCATGCGCGCAGAAAATAATTTTGTGGAGCATGCACATTTTAGTGCGTCACAGATGGTATTTCTACCAATAAGGATTTTTCTACTAGTGCAACTAGCAGGCTTGGAATTGAAGTAATGCATTAAGGGAAAAAATCAAGTGGGAAGAATATACTCGACATACCCAATTGACCAATATGAGAGTTTAGATGAGGAAACCACAAATGCAGCCCGGTTCTGTTTTACTTTTTTCTAAACTTCAAAACTTTTGATTTCAAAGTTTCAGAAAATTTTGAAACAAATATGTAGATGTAGAGAATGTTGAAATATAACGGTGTGTATATTTTCAGATTATAATACATCATATATTGCCCTCAGTAAAAATAACAAAGTCTCACAAAATGACAAAATCTTGATTTTAGTGTATTGTTCAATACTATTCAGCAATGCTGAAATCAAGATTTATTATTTGTGCTGAGCCCAAAATACAGCATATTTTAATCTGAAAATTTACACACTTGAAGATTACAATATTATCTACATCACACTATTTTTCTCAATTTTTTTTAACATACTCAAAATGAAATTTTCATAGTTTTAAAAAGCGGCTTACATGTAGCTCGAGCTACAAAAGTCCATTCTCAACTTAGAAGGAGATATCTTGCGACTTCACCAGTTCACCCATAATAACATAGTACCACCCTAACATCTCTTAGATAACAAACATCAGGGCATTTTATCAGTCACGCGCACTATATATATGACAAGCCTCCCATCACTTCTAACCTTACCTTCCTCTAGACTGGCCGCAGAATTAAGGTCGAAACAGCTCACACACGTAGCTTTTATATACAAGAATCGTAAATTTTCCAAAGCCACTGACTTTGCTGGTTTGCTTCCTAAAGGAATAAAGCTTAACTCTGAGAATGGAAGGCATCGAGATAAAAAATAATAGGCTGACAATTTTTTTTGTCAATTTGTACGTGACCAGGGCACTTGCTAGACAATTGAGTGCAATGGTAAGGAACATTCAAGTTCATGAAAAGAGCTCCGCGGTGGTTTGGGATCCACAAAACAACAATCTGACTCGGGTCTGCTCGTCGCATTAGTCCCGCAATTTTTTTTTTCGTCGCTGCCTAAACATTCTTCCAGTATGCGTGTGTATGTGAGCGTCTACGTTTGTACCGTGTTTCTCCAAATTAGCTCTGACTTCCAAATGTAACAATGTATCTTGTTCATGACATAACAACATTTATGTCTACCGTTCAAACATTTTTAACCTATTGCATCTTATAATATTTTTTGATCTCACGGTAACTACAGAAACAATTTATTTAATTCCAACACCACAAACGGACCAGTGAATATAAAATTCGTTCTTTCACATTAAGCTTCTACAGATACAGTTTAAACTTCTTATTCACAAAAGCAGAGACAGAAATAAGGCCTTGAGAAATTGTTGTCTAATTGTTTTCAGCTTATGTTATTTATGTTTGTTGTATGAGTTGTATGGAAAAGTCCATAATGCCCCGATACTGAAGTTTGGACCAGCCATACGTTCTACACACTTCAAAACAAGAGGGGAGATCAAGATGATGTCGACCTACATAGGATCGTCGGTCAATGGAGAGCCTTTCTCATTATGATTTCGTCAAGGCTACAATCACTCTACTCTCTACATGCCACTTGGACATCTCAAATGAAGGAGAGATCCACGAACACATTAACAAAGTCCACCAGCAGTTTCTCCCACGCGAGCAATCTGCAGCTCTCATAGATGCAGGCACAATGGCTTTCACCGCCACCCGGCTGGGCAAGATCCACATTGATGTGTAGCGCTATTAGGGATGCAAGCGGAACGGAGTGGCGGACAATGGCATAATAAGAATGTGGTGCTAATTTTATAGCTATGATGAGTAATCTTAGAAGAGCTCTAAGCTCCCAGGGTTCCGGCGGCCTGTCCTTGCTCCACCATTTTGCGAATTTGTGATCGTTGGATCAGGAATAGTTAAATCGTGGCCATCTATTTAGTCGGTTCAGCAGCCACAGTTAACCACGCCGCATCAGGCTCCCATGGTGATAGCGCTGGGCGCCATGGCCAGGAAAAATCCATCGCCTCATCGCTCCGCTCCCCTTCTCTAGCCACTTCCGTGCCGTCCCTCAGTCAGCAGAGGTCTCTCCACCCGCTCCCCCTCCCCCTTCACTACACCACAACCATACTGTCCCTCGAGCGCCAGAGGTCCGGCGAGATCCGCGGGGAGCTGCCGGCGGCAGGCGAGGTTCTTGGGGGATTCGCACACGTCCGGCCAGGTCTGCGGGGAGCCGCAGGGAGGCAACGAAGTTCCGGCGAAAGAAGAGCCTCAGGAAGGTACTGAGATCACTCTGCATCTCTCCCGCTTTCTTAAATTCCACCGTTTATGGCTGAAAACTCAGGAAGCAACATCCTAGTGACAAATCGACATGAAGATGCATGTTTGGACTAGGTCCTGATGTGAGAATAATTGAAAAGTCTGCAACACCTTCACAATCCAGAAAGTCTGCAACACCTTCACAATCCAGTTGCTTTGCACCATGCTTTGCATCAATTCCTCTGCCCTTGCGAAGAATAATCAGCAGGCATGGCCTCCCCATCAAAGCTAGGGTTGCAGGAACCAATTGGATATCTTCAATATGTTCCCAAAGAAAGAAGAATTTTGTTTTGTGATAAAAAAATATTCGTGTAGAATCCAATAATTCTTGAAGATAAAATCAAACGATCCTGCAAGACAGCAAAAGCTAAGCACTCAAGCAGTCACATCAGAAAATAGAAGTTTATATCAAATGATGGTGTAAATTCAGACCCACGGTAGCATGGAGAATATAACATAATAAGATAGGATGTTAGTACTAAGGTTGTGGCATGAAGCTGAAATAGTATTAAGCTGCAGTAGCGTTTGGTATGAACTGAAACTTCTCCATGTTCCTTGTATTCTTGGAAGCCCCATTTTCTGTCTGTATTTAAAGCAAACATGGCAAATCATGTTTTCAAAGCATGCCTTTGAAATTTTGTTGTGTTCCTATAACTATTCATGCCTTTTTGGTGTGTTTCCGTTGCAAGTATTATCTTACTTTCACTGAAATTCCTTATCTGCAGGTTACGATCATGCAATGGGAATTAATATCTCCAACGGTGGGGAGTAAAGGATCACTTTCTCATGCAACTGATAGATTAATAGTAAGGATGACTGCCAGAGTTCAACCTGCAAGTGTGTTCTATTTTGAACAGGTAGTGCCCTATGTGCTGCTGAAGTTTGAAACCTTTTGTTACCGTGTTTGAATATATTTGACAAACTTGTAAGATACCTCAAGGCTATGTTTGGATACATTTGGGCATGATTTACTGTTGTGGTATCTATTTAGTTGGATTTTTAATTTAATTTTCTTGATTGCAATGGATGGTATGTACTTTCGAGTGGTTGATACGCTGTTACACTGTGTGATGCTATACTTCAGTTATTTCTACATTTTTAATACTAGAATAATAATATCTATCGCAAGTGTGTATCTTGCTATGCAGATATTCTTTCATAAATCATCTATATCTTTTATCAAAAGATAGATGGTCAGTACTCAAAATGGTGCAGGCAGAACATGCCCGCTGCGATGGAGCTGTTCATACTACCGCGACATCATGAGCATCAACGCGCCTGCTACCCGGATGATCTGGATGCGGCAGAGCTCCCCGCAACAGCAACGTGCGTTTGAGGCGGAGGAGACCAACGCCTATGCCCGTCAGGATGAGGCGGAGGTGGCGGCGCAGGAGGCCGCCGCCGAGGAGAGCGACATTCTCTTCACGGAGTCGCTGCTCCGCCAGGTGAGGTCGACAGCGACGATCATGGTTGATGCCTCCGTGCTCATGGTGCATGCCGAAGCGGACCTGGCGGAGGCCCAGGCCAGGCTCGCCGCAGATCTCGCCATACACCCACGGTCAGACCCACTTACAGGCTGAGCCAGAGTCGACACCAGGTCTCAGCGCCGCCCCTTCTTAAAAGAAGGTCTCAGTGCCGCCCCCAAGTTCACCCCGAACGGCGCTGCTCCAACGCCATACGGCTCGAGCCAGTGCACTTGGAAAGGCGCCGCCCCTCCTCTGTGTCGCTGACGTCTGCCCCAGCCGCTGCCTCCTCGGTTAGTTCATGTCCCTCAGTTCCCTCTTGCGCCACCACACGAGTTTTCCCTAAAGAGGAAGAGGCCCTCCTCATCTTTGAATTGTGCGAGGTCGCGTTGACATTCCTGGCTAGGGGCATGTTTGTGTGTGGTGATTGTTCTACATGCCCACTGCAGGAAGCTGCAGCTTTGCCTCCCACCACTGCCTGCTTCGAGTGAGGTTCCTTTCCTCCCGAGATGTGAGTAGATAGATACCCACGATGGAGAAAGGGAGAAGAATGATCAGGAGTTTGCGAGAAACTCTTGGTCTGTTGTCTACGGGAGGTATTCAATCATATATAACGTGACAAAGGTGTTGGATGAGTGCAGTGCAGATGTGCTTCAATTTAGGCACAATGTGGATGGCGATGCCATGCTCAATTGTGGTCCATTAGTGGTTTCCAGGAGTGGAGATGAACATGATCTGAGAAGGAGCTTCACATGCTCATTCCATACTTGGCTGAAGACCCAGGTTCTTTTCTTTTCGAGAGCACGCGCAAAACGTGCCTTATCTTTATAGAAGGAAAAGACCCAGGTTCACTTAACAGCAAGCTCAATAGAGGATTCAGTTTGTGACATTGTAATTGAATTGTTTTCTGTAGAGCTTTGGATACTATTTTGTACCAGGGCCTGAGAGTAGCATTTCTAGAACACCTGTATATGCTTGAATTACAAAACCGTAACAAACTGGAATTAAACTTGGTGTGGATGTCTCTTTGCTGATAATTGTACTATCCTTCGCCAATTTTAAATAAGTGACAGTGATCATGCAAAAGTACTCAACCAAATTATACCCCACAGGGCTCACAGATGGCTGGCGAGTGTGTGCTTATTAATGGTGTTCATCAGATCCTTGACATTTTCTGTGTCGGGTTCCTCGCCATCTGCAAGTGCAGGACCAAGGAAAAATCATAGAATTGTGTGAAACAAATATCTGTTGATGACAGACTCTGTGCTTACCTGAAGAGTTAAGGTAGGTCCGCACTTCTGTTGCAGTAGGAGCAATAAGGAACGGTGGATAGAGAGCTTAGACTGATCAAGATATCTAAAGGTAAACAGTACGTGGATCAGTAGCTTAATTATATAGATATTTTGTGTAGTCCAGTACATGAGCCTGTTCTGAATGGTATTTAGCGATTAATCATAGAATCAGATGCATAACAAGATGGATCCTTTCGTCTCTTCAAGTTGTTATCTTGGATACAGCTTTCCGACATTCATTCTTATTGCATTGTTGTTAGAGTACGAGAAAAAATAGGTAGATGGGAAAGAGTAGAGCAGTAGAGCTGTATGGATATTCAGTACATAATTGAATTTTAGACGGTACATTCTAGAGTTATCAAATCGTATGAGATGTTTCTTTACACAGGCTAAACAGTTCGACTTATATACACTTGCGTTGTTTCGCCTATACGAACAAAAAAAATCCTTTATTTGGCTAAGTCCATTGTACCGCATTTGTTGAGACTTCCATTGAACCAACTTCATGCAATTTCCCAAAGGATCTGTGTTCACTTGAGATAATAATCGAGTAAACTACGAGAAAAATCTTACATTTACTACCCGAGACGAAAATGTACCAAAGTACTACAGATTAATTTGGAGAATTGCACATATCAAGGAGTTTATAGTGTTCCACTTATAAACTAGGATTAGGTGCACATTTGGGTCTAATGCATCTTGATGATCTCGTGTACTCATTAAGTATGAAAATGTCCTCACAAAAAACCTTATTACCATTGAAACTTGGCCGACTGTTCTAATCTAAATCTTTAAAACTTAACAGTTTCATTGAATCCACTTACTACCACTGATAATAAATACATGCTCTCAGTTAACATAATTTGGAATTCAGTGGGAAGGAAATTTCCCTGCTGATTCCGTCATCAAGTTATTCCTTATTATTGCAAAATATACTACGAATCACTAGCTGCAGTTACAAGTATTTTTTTTTGTCAGATTTCTCGTTGCTGCCAACCATGTAAGCCTTTGCGATTTCACTTTTATGCCATATGCTTTTCTGGTACATAATTACTATCCATCTATTTATGTGTGACTGTAATGTAGTTGAATAGTGAGGTTCTGCATTTAGACTGTTTTCAAATAACAACGGGTAGTTTATTTCATGTATGTTCAGCAAATAGAAGAAACTACCAGATTGTTTTTTTGGGTAGAACTATTTGAAGTTACAAAGAACTTACGAGTAAGTGGAGCTTTGTGTCATGGCCGTTCTGTGAATCAAGTTGTCTCGATATTCTTTGCTACTATTCCTTGAGTAATTTTTCTCAACGGAATCTATATACTAATAAGTCACACTTTCTTTTCCATATAAGTTCAGTAATAAGTCATGAAATCTTAGATATCTTTTGTGGCCTGATAGCTGAATAACAGAGGGTATTGTATCAATCTTGAAATTCGGTAGTATTTAAGCGATGGTATAAAACTTAGAATGCCTTGAAATTTGACAATATAAACGACAGTAGCAAAAACGGCGCGGCAAGACGCGCCAGGTCCATCTAGTTATGAACTAATTGATAAGTTCTGCAGGACAAAGAGGGACACGCCGCTTGCATCCCTAGTAGCTATACCTAAACGTAAAATTGGTGCAACAACAGGAATGGTTTGGAGTGCCTTCCTTGGTGCCTCGGCAATAAGCATCAATGTCATAGCAGACCAGGGACACGGGGAAAGCAAAGGCATGCTCGGAAGCTTTAGCTTTGGCAATGGACCTCAACAATTCTTGAGCGAGCAACAAAGCATACATAACTATTCTATGTTAGATTAACCAAGGTGTTATAAACGAGATGCACAATAAACGAAGAACGAAAAATAAAACACTGCAGGGGACACGAGATTTTAACGTGGAAAACCCTTGCAACACACAAGGGAAAAACCACGGGCGCCAGCCAGCAAAACTTCACTATTTCGGTGGTGTTTACAAACGCCGTGGGTGTACAATGATGCGACAAAACCCTAGCGGCGGCTTACAGGGAAAATATATAGACGGTGGCAACGATCCGTACCGCGGGGGGCTTCGTCCCCCGCACCCCCCCCAGGTGCACCTGCTGGGCCTCGGTGTGGGCTAACTTCAGACTCGCTTCGCTCGGCCAAGCCTACCGGCGACGGGCCTCGCTCCGCTCGTCAGAAGTTAGCCTCTTCTTGGAATTTGGATCACAATATAACAAACTCCACCTTGAGACAAATTCCTTGTAGCATGAACTTCAACAATCACCTGAATCAACAAAGAAAACACTTGCTGGCGCCAATAGCCACTTGGGCTAGACAGTTATACCAACCAAGCTTGAACAAAGTTCAAACTTAGACACAGGGACAGGCTTAGTCATCATATCAGCAGGATTATCATGAGTACTAATCTTGCATACCTTCACGTTACCTTTTGCAACCACATCTCTGATTGCGTGGTACTTAATATCAATGTGCTTTGTCCTCTCATGGAACATCTGATTTTTAGTAAGATAAATAGCACTTTGACTGTCACTGAACAACTTAATGCAAGAATTATCTCCACAGAGCTCAGCATATAAACCTTTCAGCCAAACAGCCTCTTTACATGCCTCAGCAATAGCCATGTACTCAGCCTCAGTAGTAGATTGTGCAACAGCATCCTGCAAAGTAGCCTTCCAGCTAACAGCACATCCACCAACAGTAAACACATAACCTGTGAGGGACCTTCTCTTATCCAAATCGCATAATCTGAATCCACATATCCGG